>NC_142795.1:62918171-63143922 GCF_049724085.1 Artemia sp. Qi Xiang Cuo | reverse complement strand
AAAAGTTCATGTTCTCTACTGAATTTTACCAAAGAACAAAATTCAATTCTAATTTCACCAGAGAAAATAAAAATCTTACACTTCATTTATCTATTTCAAAAATACATAAATAAATTTAAATTTAAATTCTAAGTTTTTCGGTGGAAGATAGAAAAAGTAATACCATACTTTTGAATATTTCCACTCAAGATAAAAAGTTCTAGTTCAATTTAAATTTTTCTCAACAAAGTCAATAAAAGTACAAATTCTCTTATGAATTTTACTAAATAACACAATTCATTTCTAATGTCAACATATAAAATAAAAATATTCCACTTAATTCCTTTTTTTCACAAAAGACATAAAGAAATTTAAAGTTCAATTCTAAATTTTTCTGTAGAAGATAGAAAAAGTAATGTCATAATTGTGAATATTTCCCTGGAATATGAAAAGTTTTAGTTCAATTCAAAATTTTCTCAACGAAGTTGATAAAATGAAAATTGAAGAAAATTTCAAGTTCTTTTCTGAACTTTCCCAAAGAACACACTTCAATTCTAGTTTTTCCAGATAAAACAAAAATCTTCCACTTCAGTTCTTTATTTCACAAAGACATAAAGAAATTTAAAGTTGAACTCTAATTTTTCGGTGGAATATAGAAAAAGTAATAACATACTTGTGAATATTTTCACGGAAGATAAAAATTTATAGTTCAATTTTAAATTTTCTCAAAGAAGTTAAGAATAGTTCAAGTTCTCTTCTGAACTGTACCAAAGAACACATTTCAATTCTAATTTCTCCAGAGAAAACAAAAATATTCCACTTCAGTTCTTTATTTCACAAAGACATAAAGAAATTTAAAGTTCAATTCTCATTTGTCGGTGGAAGATAGAAAAAGTAATACCATACTTGTGAATATTTTCACGGAAGATAAAAAGTTTTAGGTCAATTTAAAATTTTCTTAACGAAGTCAAGGAAAGTTCAAGTTCTCTTCTGAATTTTCTCAATGAAAAAGAAATTAGTCATTGATCATTTCTGTTTTTCCAAATAATATAAAAATTTTCTACTTTAGTTCAGATCTATCTCGAAGAGATGAAAAATTTAAAATACTGATCCAAAATTTTCACAGAAGATAAAAAAGTTCAAGTTCTCTTCAGAATTTTACCAAAGAACACAAATCAATTCTAATTTCTCCAGAGAAAAAAAAAATCTTCCACTTCAGTTCTTTATTTCACAAAGACATAAAGAAATTTAAAGTTCAATTCTAAATTTTTCGGTGGAAGTTAGAAAAAGTAATACCATACTTGTGAATATTTTCCCGGAATATAAAAAGTTCTAGTTCAATTTAAAATTTTCTCAACAAAGTGAAGAAAAGTTCAAGTTCTCTTCTGAATTTTACTAAAGAACACAATTCATTTCTAATTTCACCAGATAAAATAAAAATCTTCCACTTAAGTTCTTTATTTCACAAAAGACATAAAGAAATTTAAAGTTCCATTCTAAATTTTTCGGTGGAAGATAGAAAAAGTAATACCATACTTGTGAATATTTTCCCGGAAGATAAAAAGTTCTAGTTCAATTCAAAAATTTCTCAACGGAGTGAAGAAAAGTTCAAGTTCTCTTCTGAATTTTACCAAAGAACACACTTCAATTCTAATTTCTACAGAGAAAAAAAAAATCTTCCACTTCAGTTCTTTATTTCACAAAGACATAAAGAAATTTATATTTAAACTCTAATTTTTCGGTGGAATATAGAAAAAGTAATAACATACTTGTGAATATTTTCATTGAAGATAAAAATTTCTAGTTCAATTTTAAATTTTCTCAACGAAGTTAAGAATAGTTCAAGTTCTCTTCTGAAATTTACCAAAGAACACATCTCAATTCTAATTTCTCCAGTGAAAACAAAAATCTTCCACTTCAGTTCTTTATTTCACAAAGGCATAACGAAATTTAAAGTTCTATTCTAATTTTTCGGTGGAAGATAGAAAAAGTAATATCATACTCGTGAATATTTTCACAGAAGATAAAAAGTTTTAGTTCAATTTAAAATTTTCTCAACGAAGTCAAGGAAAGTTCAAGTTCTCTTCCGAATTTTCTCAATGAAAAAGAAATTAGTCATTGATCATTTCTGTTTTCCAAATAATATAAAAATTTTCTACTTTAGTTCAGATCTGTCTCGAAGAGATGAAAAATTTAAAATACTGTTCCAAATTTTTCACAGAAGATAAAAAGTTCAAGTTCTCTTCGGAATTTTACCAAAGAACACAATTCAATTCTAATTTCTCCAGAGAAAATAAAAATCTTCCACTTCAGTTCTTTATTTCACAAAGACATAAAGAAATTTTAAAGTTCAATTCTAAATTTTTCGGTAGAAGATAGAAAAAGTAATAACATACTTATGAATATTTTCCCGGAAGATAAAAAGTTCTAGTTCAATTTAAAATTTTCTCAACGAAGTGAAGAAAAGTTCAAGTTCTCGTTTGAAGTTTACCGAAGAACAGACTTCAATTCTAATTTCTCCAGAGAAAACAAAAATCTTCCACTTCAGTTCATTATTTCACAAAGACATAAAGAAATTTAAAGTTCATTTCTAATTTTTAGGTGGTAGATAGAAAAAGTAATACCATTCTTTTGTATATTTTCAGGGAAGATAAAAAGTTCTAGTTCAATTTAAAATTTTCTCAACGAAGTCAAGCAAAGTTCAAGTTCTCTTCTGAACTTTACCAAAGAACACGCTTCAATTCTAATTTCACCAGAGAAAACAAAAATCTTCCACTTCAGTTCTTTATTTCACAAAGACATAAAGAAATTTAAAGTTCAATTCTAAATTTTTCGGTGGGAGATAGAAAAATTAATATCATACTTGTGATTATTTTCCCTGAAGATTAAAAGTTTTAGTCCAACTTTAAATTTTCTCAATGAAATGAAGAAAAGTTCATGTTCTTTTCTGAACTTTACCAAAGAACACAATTCAATTCTAATTTCTACAGAGACAATAAAAATCTTCCACTTCAGTTATTTATTTCACAAAGACAAAGAAATTTAAAGTTTAATTCTAAATTTTTCGGTGGAAGATAGAAAAAGTAATACCATACTTGTGAATATTTCCCCGGAAGATAAAAAGTTCTAGTTAAATTTAAAATTTTCTCAACGAAGTGAAGAAAAGTTCAAGTTCTCTTCTGAATTTTACTAAAGAACACAATTCAATTCTAATTTCACCAAATAAAATAAAAATCTTCCACTTAAGTTCTTTATTTCACAAAAGACATAAAGAAATTTAAAGTTCAATTCTAATTTTTCGGTGGAATATAGAAAAAGTAATACCATACTTGTGAATATTTTCATGGAATATAAGAAGTTCTATTAAAATTTAAAATTTTCTCAAATAAGTTAAGAATAGTTAAAGTTCTCTTCTGAACTTTACCAAAGAACACAATTCAATTCTAATTTCTCCAGAGAAAACAAAAATCTTCCACTTCAGTTCTTTATTTCACAAAGACATAACGAAATTTAAAGTTCAATTCTAATTTTTCGGTGGAAGATATAAAAATTAATACCATACTTGTGAATATGTTCACGGAAGATAAAAAGTTCTAGTTCAATTTAAAATTTTCTCAACGAAGTCAAGGAAAGTTCAAGTTCTCTTCTGAAATTTTTCAATGAAAAAGAAATTAGTCAATGATCATTTCTGTTTTTCCAAATAATATAAAAATTTTCCACTTTATTTCAGATCTGGCTCGAAGAGAGGAAAAATTTAAAATACTGGTCCAACTTTTTCACAGAAGATAAAAAATTTCAAGTTCTCTTCGCAATTTTACCAAGGAACACAATTCAATTCTAATTTCTCCAGAGAAAATGAAAATATTCCACTTCAGTTCTTTATTTCACAAATACATAAAGAAATTTAAAGTTCAATTCTAAATTTTTCGGTAGAAGATAGAAAAAGTAATACCATACTTGTGAATATTTTCATGGAAGATAAAAATTTTTAGTTCAATTTAAAATTTTCTCAACGAAGTGAAGAAAAGTTCAATTTCTCTTCTGAACTGTACCAAAGAACACAATTCAATTCTAATTTCTCCAGAGAAAACAATAATCTTCCACTTCAGTTCTTTATTTCACAAAGACATAAAGAAATTTAAAGTACAATTCTAATTTGTCGGTGGTAGTTATAAAAATTAAAAACCTACGTGTTAATATTTTCAATGTAGATAAAAAAGTTCTAGTTTAATTTAAAATTTTCTCAACGAAGTCATTGAAAGTTCAAGTTCTCTTCTGAACTTTACCAAAGAACACGCTTCAATTCTAATTTCTCCAGAGAAAACAAAAATCTTCCACTTCAGTTCTTTATTTCACAAAGACATAAAGAAATTTAAAGTTCAATTCTAATTTTTTCGGTGGGAGATAGAAAAATTAATATCTTAATTGTGATTATTTTCACGGAAGATTAAAAGTTCTAGTTCAATTTAAAATTTTCTCAACGAAGTGAAGAAAAGTTCATGTTCTCTACTGAATTTTACCAAAGAACACAATTCAATTCTAATTTCTCCATATAAAATAAAAATCTTACACTTAATTTATTTATTTCACAAATACATAAAAAAATTTGAAGTTCAATTCTAAATTTTTCGGTGGAAGATAGAAAAAGTAATACCATACTTGTGAATATTTTCCCGGAAGATAAAAAGTTCTAGTTCAATTTAAAATTTTCTCAACAAAGTGAAGAAAAGTTCAAGTTCTCTTCTGAATTTTACTAAAGAACACAATTCATTTCTAATTTCACCAGATAAAATAAAAATCTTCCACTTCATTTCTTTATTTCACAAAAGACATAAAGAAATTTAAAGTTCAATTCTAAATTTTTCGGTGGAAGATAGAAAAAGTAATATCATACTTGTGAATATTTTCCCGGAAGATAAAAAGTTCTAGTTCAATTTAAAATTTTCTCAACAAAGTGAAGAAAAGTTCAAGTTCTTTTCTAAACTTTCCCAAAGAACACACTTCAATTCTAGTTTTTTCAGAGAAAACAAAAATCTTCCACTTCAGTTCTTTATTTCACAAAGACATTAAGAAATTTAAATTTCAATTCTAATTTTTCGGTGGAAGATATAAAAAGTAATACCATACTTGTGAATATTTTCCTTGAAGATAAAAAGAACTATTTCATTTTAAAATTTTCTCAACGAAGTGAAGAATAGTTCAAGTTCTCTTCTGAACTTTACCAAAGAACACACTTCAATTCTAATTTCTACAGAGAAAACAAAAATCTTCCACTTCAGTTCTTTATTTCACAAAGACAAAAAGAAATTTAAAGTACAATTCTAAATTTTTCGGTAGAAGATAGAAAAAGTAATACCATACTTGTGAATATTTTCCCGGAATATAAAAAGTTCTAGTTCAATTTAAAATTTTCTCAACGAAGTTGATAAAATGAAAAGTGAATAAAATTTCAAGTTCTCTTCTGAACTTTACCAAAGAACACACTTCAATTCTAATTTCTCCAGAGAAAATAAAAATCTTCCACTTCGGTTCTTTATTTCACAAAGACATAAAGAAATTTAAAGTTCAATTCTAATTTTTAGGTGGAAGATATAAAAAGTAAGACCATACTCTTTATTATTTTCAGTGAATACAAAAAGTTCTAGTTCAATTTAAAATTTTCTCAACGAAGTCAAGGAAAGTTCAAGTTCTCTTCTGAACTTTACCAAAGAACACGCTTCAATTCTAATTTCACCAGAGAAAATAAAAATCTTCCACTTCAGTTCTTTATTTCACAAAGACATAAAGAAATTTAAAGTTCAATTCTAATTTTTTCGGTGGGAGATAGAAAAATTAATATCATACTTGTGATTATTTTCACGGAAGATTAAAAGTTCTAGTTCAATTTAAAATTTTCTCAATGAAGTGAAGAAAAGTTCATGTTCTCTACTGAATTTTACCAAAGAACAAAATTCAATTCTAATTTCTACAGATAAAATAAAAATCTTACAATTAATTTATTTATTTCACAAAGAAATAAAAAAATTTGAAGTTCAATTCTAAATTTTTAAGTTTAAGATAGAAAAATTAATACCATAGTTGTGAATATTTCACCGCAAGATAAAAAGTTCTAGTTCAATTTAAATTTTTATCAACAAAGTGAATAAAAGTTCAAGTTCTCTTCTGAATTTTAATAAAGAACACAATTCAATTCTAATTTCACCAGAGAAAATAAAAATCTTTCACTTCAGTTCTTTATTTCACAAAAGACATAAAGAAATTTAAAGTTCAATTCTAAATTTTTCGGTGGAAGATAGAAAAAGTAATACCATACTTGTGAATATTTTCATGGAAGATGAAAAGTTATAGGTTCAATTTAAAATTTTCTCAAAGAAGTGAAGAAAAGTTCAAGTTCTCTTCTGAACTTTACCAAAGAATACAATTCAATTCTAATTTCTCCAGAGAAAATAAAAATATTCCACTTCAGTTTTAAGTTCCCCAGAGAAATAAAGAAATTTAAAGTTCTATTCTAAATTTTTAGATCGAAGATAGAAAAAGTAATACTATGATTGTGATTGTTTTCCATGAAGATCAAAATTTTCACTTTATTTATAATTTTTCTTAAATTCAGTTCTGATTTTTCTCAAAGAGATGAAAAATTTAAAGTTCTGTTCCAAATTTTTCATAGAAGATAGAAAAAGATATACAGTGATTGTTAATATTAAACATGAAGATAAGGAACTTCAATTTAATTCTGAGTTTTCTCGAAGAAGTTCAAAATGTTCACGTTCTCTTCTGAATTTTCTTAAAGAAGAGAAAAAAGTTAACTCAATTCTGAATTTTACCAATGAAAATGAAAAAACCTTCCACTTCAGTTCTTAATTTCTCAATGAAATAAAAAGTTTAAAGGTCATTGATAATATAGTAGGTTTAATGTGGGAAAAGCTATAAAACTTTTTTGATGGCTCACAATTGGCTAATGAAATATACCATTTAAGTATAATTTTCAAAATCTCACTACCAATTTTTCGCAGGGTTGAAAAATTTTATGTCCTGCTCCCAAATTTTCATTTAAGATAGAAATATTAAAACATTGTGGTTAATATTATACATGAAGATAAGGAGCATCACTTTAATTCTGAGTTTTCTCGAAGAAGTGCAAAATGTTCAAGTTTTCTTCTGAATTTTATTAAAGAAGTAAAAAAAGTTAGCTCAATTATGAATTTTACAAATGAAATTTAAAAAAGCTTCTACTTCAGTTCTTAATTCCTCAAATACATAAAAAATTCAAAGTTCTCTTCTAATTTTTCCAAGAAAATAAAAAGGCTCCACTTCAGTTCTGGTTTTTTTCTCAAAGAGATGAAAAATTTAAAGTTCTATTCTAATTTTAAATTAAATTTTAGGTCCTTTGTCTTATGGATTTACCCCTCAAATTTTTAAATTAGAAAATGAGTGACTCGTTCTATTATTAAAGACAATCGTTCAAACTCGTTCATCTAACCTTCAAAACAATAGGTTAGGTTAAGTATAAATAAATATTAATAAATAAATAGAAACATTTCTACATGTTTAAGTTAGGTTAGGTTAGGTTAATTTATCATGAGCGCTCATGATAAGTTAACCTAACCTTTTCCGGCGAGTATCGTTAGGTTAGGATAGGCTAGATTAAGTTAGGTTAGATTAGGTTAGGTTAAGTTAGGTTAGGTTAGCCTATGTACGCTTCACTTAGGTTAGCTTAGGTTAGGTGAGAGACAGGCAAAAAGTTAGGTGTATGAGTAGGTTAGGTTCGATTAAATTAGGTTAGATTAAATTAGGTTAGGCTAGGTTAGCCTACGTACGCGCACGTACGTAGGCTAACCTAGCCTAACCTAACTTAACCTAACCTAACTTAACTCGCCGGAAAAGGTTAGGTTAACTTGAATTGAATTGTGTTCTTCGGTAAAATTCCGAAGAGAACTTGAACTTTTTTATCTTAAGTGAAAAATTTGGAACAGCATTCTAAATTTTTCATCTCTTCGAGACAGATCTTAACTAAAGTGGACAATTTTTACATTATCGGGAAAAATGGAAATGATCAATGACTAAATTCTTTTTCATTGAGAAAATTCAGAAGAGAACTTGAACTTGCCTTGACTTCGGTGAGAAAATTTTGAATTGAACTGGAACTTTTTATCTTTCGGGAAAATATTCACAAGTATGATATTACTTTTTCTTATCTTCCACCGAAAAATTAGAATTGAACTTTAAATTTCTTTATGTCTTTGTGAAATAAAGAACTGAAGTGGAAGATTTTTGTTTTCTCTGGAGAAATTAGAATTGAAGTGTGTTCTTTGGTAAAGTTCAGAAAAGAACTTGAACTTTTCTTCACTTCGTTGAGAAAATTTTGAACAGTATTTTAAATTTTTCATCACTTTGAGAAAAATCTGAACTAAAGGGTACAAATTTAATATTATTACTAAAAATAGAATTGAATGAAATCTAATTTCTTTTTTATTCAGAAAATTCAGAAGAAAACTTGAACTTTTCTTCACATAATTGAGAAAATTTTAAATTGAAATTGAACTGCTTATCTTTCAAGAAAATATTCACAGCTATGATATAGCTTTTTCTATCTACTATGGAAAAATTTAGAATTTGTAAAATTAGTTTAAGAAGCATATTAAGAAAAGAACTTGTTCTGAAATGCCTTTGAAAAGTATTGCTTGGTGTTGGAGCATTCAAAAAGCTGTAAAGTATAGTTGTGGATGAAAAAGATAAGTACTTCAAGTTGAAAATGAGTTTAGGAGGAATATAAATAAATTAACTTTCTCTGAAATGGACGATGAACGTTATTTTTGTTTTGTGAGGGATCCAAACAGCTGTACAATGTAGATAAAAGTGACACATCAGTACTAACTCCTGGACTAGAAGTGTTGATGGTACAGTTAGACAGTAAGACTCTTTGACATGGTCTTTGAAAAGTCTTTCTAGTTTTTGAGTTATCAAAAAAGATGTAAAGTAAAGTTGTGGGTGAAAAAGATAAGTACTTCAAGTTGGAAAATGGGTTTAGGAGGGACGTTAAGAAAGTAACTTGCTCTGAAATGGTCTTTGAAAAGTATTTCTTGGTGTTGAGGTATTCAAAAAGCTGTAAAGTATAGTTGTGGTGAAAAAGATAAGTACTTCTAGTTGGAAAATGGGTTTTGGAGGGACATTAAGAAAGTAACTTGCTCTGAAATGGTCTTTGAAAGGTATTTCTTGTTTTTTAGGTATTCAAATAGCTGTATTGTATAGTTGAGGACGTAAATGATAAGTAATTCAATTTTCAATAGGTTTTTATGATGAACAATAAGAAAGTAACATTCTATTATATTGTCTTTGTAAAGTATTTCTCTTTGTTGGGACACCAACTCATATTTAAATAAAATGTAAGGTTGAAAATGGTATGTACGTCAAGTTGGAAAATATGTTTAGAAGGAACATTAATAAAGTAACGTTCTCTGAAAGTTTATTTTAAAGTTATTTCTTGGTTTTTGCTTGACCAAAAAGCTATAATGTATGGTTTTGGGTGAAAAAGATTAGTACTTTAAGTTGGAAAATGGGCTTAGATAGGATATTAATACATTAACATCCTCTTAAATGCCTTTTGAAAAGTATTTCTTGGTGTTGAGGTCTCCAAAAAGCTGTAAACTATAGTTGTGGATGAAAAAGATAAGTACTTCAAGTTGGAAAATGGGTTTAGGAGGGAAACCCGGAAACAATTTGATTAATGACTGAGCGTGCACTTACAACAACAACAACATCGACCTTGGAAATTTAGGTCATTGACCCCATTAACCACGTGTTCTCCCTAGGGAGGCTATGCCCATATTTGGACTCCCGTCAGCATTAAAAAAAGTTGTAGATGGCAACAGGGGTGAGTCGTGGGAGTTATAGGGTCATTTCTACTCTGGTCAACCCTCAAAAATGGCAAGGACCGTTTTTGGTATCCCTAATGAGATCTGGCTTGATTTTCTGAGTGGTCATTGGTTAGCGAAATCTGACGAAAAATATTTATCCATTGCCTTTTGAAACAACTGCACTGAAAAGTCTTTTCGTTTAAAGCCAAGGAATTACTCCTTCCATTCTTGAGGCATGAATGAATGATTTTATTCAGTGATTAAACCCCTACAGAGTATTTCACTATTCTACAAAATACAACATAAAATATCAGAAACTGAAAATCACAAACAAAATACTAAAGACCTCAAATAAACAAGGAAAAACAAAGAGTAGACAAAATTTATTAATAATTGATATTAAGTAAATGAAGGGGAGAAGTAAGAAAAAGAAGAAAAAAAGAGAAACAAAATTTCTTGGGGCATTGTGTGAAAGAAAAGCTGCTTTTCAGTTGGCTCCTGTATTAGAGCATTCGTTCGTGGAAATTTGAGGAAAAAAGTATAGCTTTAGCATTGAGAATGAGAACTAAGGGGGGGGGGCTCTATCATATACAGAATAGATTTTGTTTGTATTGAGTTTTGATGTCACTCTTTACTTTCATATGAATAAACTCATGCTTAAAATTTTACTTCTGTTCGTTTTCAATACCCTATTCGAGTCATTTAAGGAATTAATTGACAATACTTTATCAATAATACTAACCAGGCAAGTGAAGTTATCCACTTGAGTAGGAAAGGGGGTACCAGTCCAAGGAGAACACATGTGCTGCCATCTATAATTGAGTCTAACGCTGACAGGGTATAATTTATTCAAGGATTATTGATCCACTAACGGGTCAATGACACCGGGAGGAACTAGAATTTTGAGAAATTGATTTGCAAAATTGGCGGGGGATTATTGATCAACGAATGGGAATTAAGAAACAATATGGCTTCTTTGATCTCTGGGTCTGAGGGATAAGTGGTCTTTAGTGACAGAGATAAATTAAAATTCTATTTTTAAAAATGGCTTCTCTGGTTATTAGACTTAGTGATAAATTCTGGAATTAATATTCTATCGAAACCTTAATAGTTTAGCTAGGAAAACCTATTAGATGAAGAGATTAACCCGGGAAAGGGTCTCCTAGGAATTTCAAATGTGACACTGCAGGGATGCCGAAACAAAGGAGCACCCAGAAATTACTTTTAGGGGATTATTCGGGCGAAACCGTTTGAGACTTTTTAGAAGATGATTTGGGCGAAACAATTTGAGACATTTTAGAAGATGATTTTAGAAGATGATTTAGAAGATGATTTGGGGTGAAACTCTGTGGTCGTTATAATACACAAGTTCCATTTGAACAGTGTTGTAAGGTCCCCTTCCCCAACCTCAAAGGGCCCCCTACCCCAACCCCAAAGGGCCCCCCAGGCCCCCAAAATGCCCCCCGAGTCCCCAAAGGCCCCCTGGGCCCCCGGACCCAATTATTTTTTTTATACTTTTTGAATCAATTTGTTTGTATGTCTGGGCTGGTGTTTGCAAGTCCAAGTGTTTGCCTTTGTTGGTTTGTATGTCTAAAGTGCGCGTCTTTCTCTGTTTACATGTCTGAATCTATTTGTTTGTATGTCTGGTTTGGTGTTTGCAAGTCCAAGAATTTGTCTTTGTTGGGTTGAGTGTCTAAAGTGCCTTTCATTCTCTGTTTGTATGTCTGAATCTATTTGTTTGCATGTCTGGGTTGGTCTTTTCAAGTTCAAGAATTTGTCTTTGTTGGTTTGTATGTCTAAAGTGCATGTCATTTTCTGTTTGTATGACTGAATCTATTTGTTTGCATGTCTGGGTTGGTGTTTGTAAGTCCGAGAATTTGTCTTTGTTGGTTTGAATGTCTAAAGTTCATGCCATTATCTTTTTGTAGCTCTGAATTTTTTTGTTTGTATGTCTGGTATGGTGTTTGCAAGTCCAAGAATTTGTCTTTGTTGGTTTGAATGTCTAAAGTGCCTGTCATTCTCTGTTTGTATGTCTGAATCTATTTGTTTGCATAACTGGGTTGGTGTTTGCAAGTCCAAGAATTTGTCTTTGTTGGTTTGAATGTCTAAAGTGTCTGTCTTTCTCTGTTTGTGTGTCTGAATCTATTTGTTTGCATGTCTGGGTTGGTGTTTGCAAGTCCAAGAATTTGTCTTTGTTGGTTTGTATGTCTAAAGTGTCTATCTTTTCTCTGTTTATATGTCTGAATCTATTTGTTTACGTGTCTGGGTTGGTGTTTGCAAGTCCGAAAATTTGTCTTTGAAGGTTTGAATGTCTAAAGTGCCTGTCTCTCTCTGTTTGCATGTCTGAGTCTATTTTTTTGCATGTCTGGGTTGGTGTTTGCAAGTCCGAGAATTTGTCTTTGTTGGTTTGAATGCCTAAAGTTCCTGTCTTTCTCTGTTTATATGTCTGAATCTATTTGTTTACGCGTCTGGGTTGGTGTTTGAGAGTCCAAGAATTTGTCTTTGTTGGTTTGAATGTCTAACGTGTCGGTGTTTCTCTGTTTGTGTGTCTGAAATCTATTCGTTCGCATGTCTGGGTTGGTGTTTGCAAGTCCAAGAATTTGTCTTTGTTGGTTTGAATGTCTAAAGTGCCTGTCTTTCTCTGTTTGCATGTCTTTATTCTATTTGTATGCATGTCTGGGTTGGTGTTTGCAAGTCCGAGAATTTTTCATTGTTGGTTTGAATGTCTAAAGTTCCTGTCTTTCTCTGTTTGTATGTCTGAATCTATTTTTTTGCGTGTCTTGGTTGGTGTTTGCAAGTCCAAGAATTTGTCTTTGTTGGATTGAATGTCTTAAAGTGCATGTTATTCTCTGTTTCTATGTCAGTACCTATTTGTATGCATATCTGGGTTGGTGTTTGCAAGTCCAAAAATTTGTTTTTGTTGGTTTGAATGTCTAAAGTTCCTGTATTTCTCTGTTTGTATGTCTGAATCTATTTGTTTGCATGTCTGGGTTGGTGTTTGCAAGTCCGAGAATTTGTCTTTGTTGGTTTGAATGTCTAAAGAGCAGGTCTTTCTCTGTTTTTATGTCTGAATCTATTTGTATGCTTGTCTGGGTTGGTGTTTGCAAGTCCAAGAATTTGTCTTTGTTGGTTTGAGTGTCTAAAGTGTCGGTCATTCTCTGTTTGTTTGCCTGAATCTATTTGTTTGCATGTCTGGGTTGGTGTTTGAAGTTCAAGAATTTGTCTTTGTTGGTTTGTATTTTTAAAGTTTCTGTCTTTCTCGGTTTATTTGTCTGATTCTATTTGTTTGCATGTCTGGGTTGGTGTTTGCAAGTCCAAGAATTTGTTTTTGTTGGATTGAATGTCTAAAGTGTCTGTCTTTCTCTGTTTGTATGTGTGAATCTATTTTTTTGCATGTCTGGGTTGATGTTTGCAAGTCCAAGAATTTGTCTTTGTTGGTTTGAATGTCTAAAGTGCCTGTCTTTCTCTGCTTGTATGTCTGAATCTATTTGTTTGCATATCTGAGTTGGTGTTTGCAAGTTCAAGAATTTGTCTTTGTTGGTTTGAATGTCTAAAGTGCCTGTCTTTCTCTGCTTTAATGTCTGAATCTATTTCTTTGCGTGTCAGAGTTGGTGTTTACAAGTCGAAGAATTTGTGTTTGTTGGTTTGAATGTCTAAAGTGCCTGTCTTTCTCTGTTTGTATATCTGAATCTATTTGTATGCATGTCTGGGTTGATGATTGCAAGTTCAAGAATTTGTCTTTGTTGGTTAAATGTCTAAAGTGCCAGTCCTTCTCTGTTTGTATGTCTGAATCTATTTGTTTGCATGTCTGGATTGGTGTTTGCAAGTCCAAGAATTTGTCTTTGATGGTTTGTATGTCTAAAGTGCCTGTCTTTCTCTGTTTGTATGTCTGAATCTATTTGTTTACATGTCTGGGTTGATGTTTGCAAGTCCAAGAATTTGTCTTTGTTGGTTTGAATGTCTAAAGTGCCTGTCTTTCTCTGTTTATATGTCTGAATCTATTTGTCTGCGTTCCGGGGTTGGTGTTTGCAAATCCAAGAATTTGTCTTTGATGGTTTGAATGTCTAAAGTCCCTGTCTTTCTCTGTTTGTATGTCTGAATCTATTTGTTTGCGTGTCTGGGTTTGTGTTTGCAAGTCCAAGAATTTGTCACTGTTGGTTTGAATGTCTAAAATGCCTGTCTTTCTCTGTTTGTATGTCTGAATCTATTTGTTTCGGTGTCAGGGTTGGTGTTTGCAAGTCCAAGAATTTGTCTTTGTTGCTTTGAATGTCTAAAGTGTCTGTCTTTCTCTGTTTGTGTGTCTGAATCTATTTGTTTGCATGTCTGGGTTGGTGTTTGCAAGTCCAAGAATTTGTCTTTATTGGTTTGAATGTCTAAAGTGTCTTTCTCTCTCTGTTTGTGTGTCTGAATCTATTTGTTTGTGTGTCTGGGCTGGTGTTTGCAAGTCCAAGAATCTGTCTTTGTTGGTTTGAATGTCTAAAGTGTCTGTCTTTCTCTGTTTGTATGTCTGAATCTGTTTGTTTGCATCTCTGGGCTGGTGTTTGCATATCCAAGAATTTGTCTTTGTTGGTTTGAATATCTAAAGTGTCTGTGTTTCTCTGGTTGTGTGTCTGAATCTATTTGTTTGTATGTCTGGGTTGGTGTTTGCAAGTCCAAGAATTTGTCTTTTTTGGTTTGAATGTCTAAAGTATCAATCTTTCTCTGTTTGTATGTCTGAATCTATTTGTTTGCGTGTCTGGGCTGGTGTTTGCAAGTCCAAGAATTTGTGTTTGTTGGTTTGTATGTCTAAAGTGCCTGTCTTTCTCTGTTTTTTTGTCTGCATCTATTCGTTTGCATCTCTGGGTTGGTGTTTGCAAGTCCAAGAATTTTTCTTTGTTGGTGTGACTATCTAAAGTGCCTGTCTTTCTCTGTTTATTTGTCTGAATCTATTTGTTTGCATGTCTGGGCTGGTGTTTGCAAGTCCAAGAATTTGTCTTTGCTGGTTTGAATGTCTAAAGTGTCAGTCTTTCTCTGTTTGTATGTCTGAATCTATTTTTATGCATGTCTGGGTTGGTGTTTGCAAGTCCAAGAATTTGTCTTTGTCGGTTGTATGTCAAAAGTGCCTGTCTTTCTCTGTTTGTATGTCTGAATCTATTGTTTGCATGTCTGTGTTGGTGTTTGCAAGTCCAAAAATTTGTCTTTGTTGGTTTGACTATCTAAAGTGCCGGTCTTTCTCTGTTTGTATGAGTGAATCTATTTGTTGGCATGTCTGAGTTGGTGTTTACAACTCCAAGAATTTGTCTTTGTTGGTTTGAATGTCTAAAGTGTCTGTCTTTGTTTGTATTTCTGAATCTATTTGTTTGCATGTCTGGGTTGGTGTTTACAAGTCCAAGAGTTTGTCATTGTTGATTTGAATGTCTAAAGTGAATGTCTTTTTCAGTTTGTATGTCTTAATCTATTTGTTTGCATGTTTGGGTTGGTGTTTACAAGTCCAAGAATTTGTCTTTGATGGTTTGAATTTCTAAGGTGTTTGTCTTTCACTGTTTTTGTGTTTGATTTTTTTTTTTATCTGGTAGGGTTTTATGTATTTAAGTTCAAGTATGTTTATTTTTTTTCTTGAATGTATACAGTTTCTGTCTTTCTAGTTTTGTGTGCCTGATTCTATTTGTTCGCATGTCTTGGTTGGTGTCTGAAAGTCCAAGAATTTGTTTTTGTTGGTTTGAATGTTTAGTTTAGATATAAATATATATTAATAAATAAATAGAAACATTTCTCCATGTTTAAGTTAGGTTAGGTTAGCTTATCATGAGCGCTCATGATAAGCTAACCTAACCTAACTTAAACATGGACTTTAGACATTCAAATCAACAATGACAAATTTTTGGAATTTCAAACCTCAAACCAGACATGCAAACAAATAGATTCACACATAAAAACAGAGAAAGACCGGCACTTTAGACATTCAAACCAACAAAGACAAATTCTTGGACTTGAAAACACCAAACCAGACATGCAAACATATAGATTCATACATATAAACTGAGAGAGACATAAGATTGAGTTGCATAAACCAGCAAAGACAAATTCTTGGACTTACAAACACCAACCCAGACATGCAAACACATAGAATCAGTCACAAAAACAGAGAAAGACAGGCACTTTAGATATTCAAACCAAAAAAGACAAATTATTGGACTTGCAAACACCAACCCGGACAGGCTAACACATAGATTCACTCATACAAACAGAGAAAGACCGGCACTTTAGATAGTCAAACCAACAAAGACAAATTTTTGGACTTGCAAACACCAACCCAGACATGCATAAAAATAGATTCAGACATACAAACAGAGAAAGACTGACACTTTAGACATTCAAACCAACAAAGACGAATTCTTGGACTTGCAAACACCAACCCAGACATGCAAACAAATAGATTCAGACATATAAACAGAGAAAGACAAGTACTTTAGATAGTCAAACCAACAAAGACAAATTCTTGGACTTACAAACACCAACCCAGACATGCACACAAATAGATTCAGACACACAAACAGAGAAAGTATGACACTTTAGACAGTCAAACCAACAAAGACAAATTCTTGGACTTGCAAACACCTACCCAGACATGCAAACAAATAGATTCAGACATACAAACAGAGAAAGACAGGCTCTTTAGACATTCAAACCAACAAAAACAAATTCTTGAACATGCAAACACCAACCCAGACATGCAAACAAATAAATTCAGACATACAAACAGAGAAAGACAGGCACTTTAGACATTCAAACCAATAAAGACAAATTCTTGGACTTGCAAACACCAACCCAGACATGCAAAAAAATAGATTCCGACATACAAACAGAGAAAGACAGACACTTTAGACATTCAAACCAACAAATACAAATTCTTGGACTTGCAAACACCAACACTGACACACAAACAAATAGATTCAGACACACAAACAGAGAAAAACAGGCGCTTTAGACATTCAAACTAACAAAGACAAATTCTTGAACTTGCAAACACCAACCCAGACATGTAAACAAATAGATTCAGACACACAAACATGGAAAGACATGCACTTTAGACATTCAAACCAACAAATAGAAATTCTTGAACTTGCAAACACCAACTATGAAATGCAAAAAAACAGAGTCAGACATACAAACAGAGAAAGACAGCCACTTTAGACATTCAAACCAACAAAGACAAATTCTTGGACTTGCAGACATCAACCCAGACATGCAAACAAATAGATTCAGACATACAACCAGAGAAAGACAGACACTTTAGACATTCAAACCAACAAAGACAAATTCTTGGACTTGCAAACACCAACCCTGACAAACAAACAAATAGATTCAGACACACAAACAGAGAAAGACAGGCGCTTTAGACATTCAAACTAACAAAGACAAATTCTTGAACTTGCATACACAAACCCAGACATGCAAACAAATAAATTCAGACATACAAACAGAGAATGACAGGCACTTTAGACATTCAAACCAACAAAGACAAATTCTTGGACTTGCAAACACCAACTCTGACATGCAAACAAACAGATTCAGACATACAAACAGAGAAAGACAGACACTTTAGACATTCAAAGAAACAAAGACAAATTTTATGACTTGCAAACACCAACCCAGACAAGCAAACAAATAGATTCAGACATACAACCAGAGAAAGACAGACACTTTAAACATTCAAACCAACAAAGACAAATTCTTGGACTTGCAGACACCAACCCAGACATGTAAACAAATAGAGTCAGACATACTAAAAGAGAAAGACAGACACTTTAGACATTCAAACCAACAAAGACAAATTCTTGGACTTGCAAAAACCAACCTCGACACACAAACAAATAGATTTACACATACAAACAGAGAAAGACAGGCACTTTAGACATTCAAACCAACAATGACAAATTCTTGGACTTGCAAACACCAACCCTGACACGCAAACAAATAGATTTAGACTTGCAAACAGAGAAAGACAGCCACTTTAGACATTCAAACCATCAAAGACAAATTCTTGTACTTGCAAAAACCAACCCCGACATTCAAACAAATAGATTCAGACATACAAACAGAAAAAGACAGACACTTTAGACATTCTAACCAACAAAGACAAATTCTTGGACTTGCAAACATCAGCCCAGACATGTAAACAAATAGATTCAGACATACAAACAGAGAAAGACGGGCACTTTAGACATTCAAACCAACAAAGACGAATTCTTGGACTTGCAAACACCAACCCAGGCATGCAAACAAATAGATTCAGACATACAAACAGAGAAAGACAGGCACTTTAGACATTCAAAACAACAAAGACAAATTCTTGGACTTTTAAACATCAATCCAGACATGCATACAAATAGATTCAGACATACAAACAGAGAAAGATAGGCACTTGAGACATTCAACGCAACAAAGACATATTGTTGGACTTGCAAACACCAACCCAGACATGCATACAAATAGATTCAGATATACAAACAGAGAAAGACAGGCACTCTAGACATTCAAACCAACAAAGACAAATTCTTGGACTTGCAAACACCAACTCAGACATGCAAACAAATAGATTCAGACATACAAACAGAGAAAGACAGGCACTTTAGACATTCAAACCAGCAAAGACAAATTCTTGGACTTGCAAACACCAACCCAGACATGCAAAAAAATAGATTCAAGGATACAAACAGAGAAAGACAGGCACTTTAGACATTCAAACCAACAAAGACAAATTCTTGGAATTGCAAATACTAACCCAGACATGCAAAAAATACATTCACGCATACAAACAGAGAAAGAAAGGCACTTTAGACATTCAAACCAACAAAAACAAATTCTTGGAATTGCAAACACCAGCCCAGACATGCAAACAAATAGATTCAGACATACAAACAGAGAAAGACAGACACTTTAGACATTCAAACCAACAATGACAAATTCTTGGACTTGCAAACACCAACCCAGACATGTAAACAAATAGATTCAGACATACAAACAGAGAAAGACAGACACTTTAGACATTCAAACCAACAATGACAAATTCTTGGACTTGCAAACACCAACCCAGACATGCAAACAAATAGATTCAGACATACAAACAGAGAAAGACAGGAACTTTAAACATTCAAACCAACAAAGTCAAATTCTCGGACTTGCAAATACCAACCCAGGGGTGCAAACAAATAGATTCAGACATACAAACATTGAAAGACAGAAACTTTAGACATTCAAACCAACAAAGACAAATTCTTGGACTTGCAAACACCAGCCCAGACATGCAAACAAATAGATTCAGACATGCAAACAGAGAATGTCAGTTACTTTAGACATTCAAACCAACAAAGACAAATACTTGGACTTGCAAACACCAACCCAGACATGCAAACAAATAGATTCAGTCATAAAAACAGAGAAATACAGGCACTTTAGACATTCAAACCCACAAAGACAAATTCTTGGACTTGCAAACACCAACCCAGACATGCTAACAAATAAATTCACTCATACAAACAGAGAAAGACCGGCACTTTAGATAGTCAAACCAACAAAGACAAATTTTTGGACTTGCAAACACCAACCCAGACATGCAAACAATAGATTAAGACATACAAACATATAAAGACAGGAAATTTTGACATAAAACCGAAAAAGACAAATTCTTGGACTTGTAAACACCAACCCTGACATGCAAGCAAATAGATTCAGACATACAAACAGAGAAAGACTGGCAGTTTAGACATTCAAACCAGCAAAGACAAATTCTTGGACTTGCAAACACCAGCCCAAACATGCAAATAAATAGATTCAGATATACAAACAGAGAAAGACAAGCACTTTAGATAGTCAAACCAACAAAGACAAATTTTTGGACTTGCAAACACCAACCCTGACATGCAAACAAATAGATTCAGACATACAAACAGAGAAAGACAGGCACTTTAGACATACAAACCCCACAAAGACAAATTCTTGGACTTGCAAACACCAACCCAGACATGCAAACAATAGATTCAGACATACAAACAGAGAAAGACAGGCACTTTTGACATACAACCGACAAAGACAAATTCTTGGACTTGCAAACACCAACCCTGAAATGCAAACAAACAGATTCAGACATACAAACAGAGAAAGACAGACACTTTAGACATTCAAACAAACAAAGACAAATTTTTGGACTTGCAAACACCAACCCAGACATGCAAATAAATAGATTCAGACATACAAACAGAGAAAGACAGACACTTTAGACATTCAAACCAACAAAGACAAATTCTTGGACTTGCAAACACCAACCCCGACACACAAACAAATAGATTCAGACATACAAACAGAGAAAGACAGGCACTTTAGACATTCAAACCAACAAAGACAAGTTCTGGAACTTGCAAACACAAACCCAGATATGCAAACAAATAAATTCAGACATACAAACAGAGAATGACAGGCACTTTAGACATTCAAACCAACAAAGACAAATTCTTGGACTTTCAAACACCAACCCTGACATGCAAACAAAAAGATTCAGAAATACAAACAGAGAAAGACAGACACTTTAGACATTCAAACCAACAAAGACAAATTCTTGGACTTGCAAACACCAACCCAGACATGCATACAAATATATTCAGACATACAAACAGAGAGAGACATTCACTTTAGACATTCAAACCAACCAAGACAAATTCTTGGACTTGCAAACACCAACCCAGACATGCATACAAATAGATTCAGACATACAAACAGAGAAAGACAGACACTTTAGACATTCAAACCAACAAAGACAAATTCTTGGACTTGCAAACACCAATCCACACATTCAAATAAATAGATTCAGACATACAAACAGCGAAAGACAGACACTTTAGACATTCAAACCAAGAAAGACAAATGCTTGGACTTGCAAACACCAACCCAGACACGCAAACAAATAGATTCAGACATACAAACAGAGAAAGACAGGAACTTTAGACATTCAAACCATCAAAAACAAATTCTTGGAGTTCCAAACACCAACCCAGACATGCAAAAAAATAGATTCAGACATATAAACAGAGAAAAGACAGGAACTTTAGAAAATCAAATCAACACAGATAAATTCTTGGACTTTCAAACACCAACCCAGACATGAAAACAAATAGATTCAGACATACAAACAGAGAAAGACAGGAGCTTAAGACATTCAAACCAACAAAAACAAATTCTTGGACTTGAAAACACCAACCCAGACAAGAAAACAAATAGATTCAGACATATAAACAGAGAAAAGACAGACACTTTAGACATACAAACCAACAAAGACAAATTCTTGGACCCTCAAACACCAACCCAGACATGCAAACAAATAGATTCAGACATACGAACAGAGAATGACAGGCACTTTAGACATACAAACCAACAAAGACCAATTCTTGAACTTGGGAACACCAACCCAGACATGCAAACAAATAGATTCAGACATACAAACAAAGAATGACAGGCACTTTAGACATTCAACCCAACAAAAACAAATTCTTGGACTTGCAAACACCAACCCAGACATACAAACAAATACATTCAGTCATGTAAACAGAGAAAGACAGGCACTTTAGACATACAAACCAACAAAGGCAAACACTTGGACTTGCAAACACCAACCCAGACATACAAAAAAATTGATTCAAAAAGTATAAAAAAAATGGGGGGCCAGGGGACCTTTGGGGGCCCGGGGGTCCTCTGGGGACCCGGGGGCCTTTGGGGACCCGGAGGGCCTTTGGGGACCCGGGGCCTTTGGGTGCCCGGGGGCATTTGGTGGGCCTTTTGGGCTCGGGGGGCCCTTTGGGGTTGCGGTAGGGGGGCCCTTTGGGCTTGGGGTAGGGAACCTCACAACACTGTTCAAATGGAACTTGTGTATTATAATGACCACAGATAAATCATCTTCTAAATCATCTTCTAAAATCCTCTTCTAAAATGTCTCAAACTGTCTCGCCCAAATCATCTTCTAAAATGTCTCAAACGGTTTCGCCCAAATAATTCCCTAAAAGTAAATTCTGCGTGTTCCTTTGTTTCGGCATACCTGCGCTGTCACATTAGAAATTCCTAGGAAACAATTTCCTGCGTTAATTTCTTCGTCTCATAGGGGTTCCTAGCTACACTATTAAGGTTTCGATAGAATATTAATTCCAGAATTTATCACTAAGCCTAAAGACAAGAGAAGCCATGTTTAAAAATAGAATATTAATTTATCTCTGTCACTAAAGACCATTTATCTCTCAGACCTAAAGACCAAAGAAGCCATATTGTTTCTTAATTCCCCTTTGTTGATCAATAGTTCTTCGCCGATTATGTAATCAATTTCTCAGAAATCTAATTCCCCTCGGTGTCATTGACCCGTTAGTGTATCAATAATCCTTGAATAAATTGTACCTTGTCAGCGTTAGACTCAATTATAGATGGCAACACATGTGTTCTCCTTTGACTGGTACCCCCTTTCCTACTCAAGTGGATAACTTCACTTGCCTGGTTAGTATTATTGATAAAGTATTGTCAATTAATTCCTCCCCCTTCCCCCCTTCCCTACTCACTTGATCGATCTTCTTATTCATTCCTATTCTAAGCTAGCCGGTCTTCTTAACAATAATTTTCAACCCTATTTTTACACCCTTAGCTCTCAAAACCTCCGAAGTTCATTCATTTTACATAGGTTTTTTTTTAGTTTTTTTTATTATCAACGACACTCAAGTAATCCCTGTATTCTAAGTCTAAGCAAGTTTTACCTTCCCGTTTGAGACTATTTCATCCTTTTGCCTTAACCGAGTAATAAGCCTTTTCTTGTTTTTACTTCAAGCTAGGCTTACCAAATAGATTAGTTTTGATGTCTGAAGTTCATTCGGGATTTTTTTTGAATTGTAAAGGTCCTAGGATATATTCTTTCTACGAATAGCTATTACAAGTTTATATTTAAGCAGAGGGAAAACTTCACTAAATGGAGCCTGGGTAAACATCGTATCTAAGAGATTGTCAGTTAATTCAGCCAGATTAGAAACTTGAGATAACAAAAGTTCTCTCTTTCCAGTAAAAATAACGAATTAGAAAATTGATCTGCTTGTTTAAAAAGGGAAATTGCATGCATTTCCTAATGCGTGTTTCTAAAATGATTTCCCAGCTTTGTAGACAACTTGATGCTTTTCAGACGCAGTTATAAATGAGGTGCTATAAAACATCTTGCTAAGTCCTCTATTACGTCAATGAAAAGGCAACCCATAATGTTATTTTTTTCTGGGTGGGGGGGGGGAGACACAAAAATTAAACTTTTTCAATTGGAAAATCGTAAAACAAGCTCTCCCAAACTCTCCGTGCAAAACAGAGCCAACCCTTTGATGCAGACTGACTCATTTGCAAAAACAATCCAAGTCTAAGCTGTGAAATTTTGATGGTACGGCACAAAAGCGTATTTTTCCTAGTGCTGTGATCGATATTAATAATTTCAACTGATTGCCAGTGAAAAAAGTATAATAAAATAATAAAAAACCAAGGAGCTATTGTATCTTCCTCAACTAACGATTGTAGGAAATGATATAGCAAAAAAATGGAAAAAATTCCAAATCTGGAAGAGAATGAAGATTTTTTTTTTTTAGGAGCAGAGACGAATTATAAACGACACTAAATGACAAGAAAAAAAGGTCATCAGATTCTGATTAAATAAAAAAACAAGTTTTTTCAACTGAAAGTAAGGAGCAACAGTAAAACTTAAAACGAACAGAAATTATTACGCATATAAAGAAGGTTGTCCCCTCCTCAACATCTCACTCTTTACGCTAATTTTCTTTAGTACTTTTGAAAAGGGGTCTTATTGTTCTAATTAAACGGCCTTTGTGTTTCAGGAGTCATTATTAAAGAATTGGGACAAAATCCAAACTTTAGCGTAAAGAGAGGTGTTGAGGAGGGGGCAATCCCCTTTATGTACGTAATAATTTCTGTCCGTTTTAAGTTTTAATGTTGCTCCTTACTTTCAGTTGAAAGATTTTAAATATATAAGTTTCATCAAGTTTAGTCTTACCCATCAAAAGTTAAGAGCCTGAAAAAATTTGTATTATTTTCAAAAAAAGGGGGAAACTCCCCCCTCCCCTAAAAGTCATAGATTCTTAATGAAAATCAGACCATCAGATTCAGCGTATCAGAAAACTTTACTGTAAAGGTTTCAAGCTCCTATTTGCAAAAATGGGGAATTTTGTATTTTTTCCTAGAAGAAAGATCACGGATGCGAGTTTTTTTCCCCTTTTCCTCGGGGTTGATCGTATCGACCCAGTGATCCTAGAATGTCGCGAGAGGGCTCATTTGAACGGAAATTAAAAATTATAGTGCCTTTTTTAATAAAAACCAAAATTTAACTAAATTAAAAACTTTTCTTATTTAAATTCTACTAAAACTGCATATTTATTGCCAATCTGATGAATACCAGCTATCCTAACCACTAGTATGCTTATCATTGTACCATCGGAGACTTATGAAAAATAAGAAACATATAGTTCAACTGAAAAGGTTACTGTTTACAATATGTTGAAAAGATACAAAGGAATTGATTTTCTCGTATAACCATATATGACTTAATAAGTGATTGCAATGTTTATACACGGGTTTATCTTTCGACAAGAGTAGTATCCATATACACAGTTTCAACCCTACATTCAACCCTACAAACCTACATGAAAATATACACATGAATTGCGCAAGAAAAAGCCATGCCTGAGACACTACACTCACGCTTGAACATTTTAAAAAGATAATCTGCATTTTAAACAGTTTGATGTATTCGGGTAAATTACGTTCCTTGGTGCTGATTGACATTTGCAAAAAAGTGGTAAGTAGCAAGAGGATAATTTTTTAACATGAAATTTCTGAATAAAATATTTTCGGATCATGTATTTAACGATGGACAAAAAAGGTTAAGGGGATTAGCAATTACGAGCGGGGATCCCCCACCTGTTCTTAAACATTGCAAAAAAGAGAGTCAAATTGCGTATTTAGAAATGGTTTTTTAGGGAAAGCTGTCAAACACCCAATTTGCAAATACTTCAATGTGTTGTCAATTTTGGAGGGAAAATCAAAAATACTCAGAATCGAAAATAAATGGGATCTGCCTCAAGGGGAAGGCTCAGAGGCCCTTCGTTCCCCCATTTCTGAGGGCAGGGGAGGGGGGAGCCAATTTTGGAGGTAAAACCAAAAATACTCAGAATCGAAAATAAACGGGATCTGCCTCCAGGGGAAGGCTCAGAGGCCCCTCGTTCCCCCGTTTCTGACGGCAGGGAAGGGGGGGTCAATTTTTGAGGGACAACTCAAAAATACTCAGAATCGAAAATAAATAGGATCTGCCTCAAGGGGAAGGCTCAGAGGCCCTTCGTTCCCCCATTTCTGAGGGCAGGCGAGGGGGGGGGGCAATTTTGGAGGGAAAACCAAAAATTCTCAGAATCGAAAATAAATGGGATCTGCCTCAAGGGGAAGGCTCAGAGGCCCTTCGTCCTCCCATTTCCGAGAGCAGCTGAGGGGGGGGGTCAATTTTGGAGGGAAAACCAAAAATACTCAGAATCGAAAATAGATGGGATCTGCCTCAAGGGGAAGGCTCAGAAGCCCTTCGTTCCCCTATTTCTGAGAGCAGGGGAGGGGGGGGGTCAATTTTGGAGGGAAAACCAAAAATACTCAGAATCGAAAATAAATGGGATATGCCTCAATGGAAAGGCTCAGAGGCCCTTAGTTCCCCCATTTCTGAGAGCAGGGTAGGGGGGGTCAATTTTGGAGGGAAAACCAAAAATACTCAGAATCGAAAATAAATGGGATCTGCCTCAAGGGGAAGGCTCAGAGGCCCCTCCTTCCCCCATTTCTGAGGGCAGGGGAGGGGGGTCAATTTTGGAGGGAATACCAAAAATACTCAGAATCGAAAATAAACGGGATCTGCCACAAGGGCAAGTCTTACATGTCCCCTCCTTCCCCCATTTCTGAGGGCAGGGGAGGAGGGGTCAATTTTGGAGGGGAAACAAAAATGCTCAGAATCGAAGATAATTTCCATCCGTCTTAGTATTTTTTCAACGATGCTCCTTATTTCTAGTTGAAAAGGCTTATTTTTTAATTTAATTAGGAATGAAAAGTCAAATTCTGACATAAAGAACAAGATATTTTGGAGGGGGTAGCTAACTTCATATACGGGATAATTTCCATTCGTATTAGTTTTTAACGATGCTCTATTCTAGTTGAAAATGCTTATTTTTTAATATAATTTGGAATGAAAAGTCAAAGTCTAACATAAAGAACAAGGTATTTCGGAGGGGGTAGATAACTTCATATACGGGATAATTTCCATTCGTCTTAGTTTTTAACGATGCTCCTTATTTCTAGTTGAAAATGCTTATTTTTTTAAATTTAATTGGGAATGAAAAGTCAAAGTGCCAGAATGGTTGAAATCCACTTGCTCAGAAGTGGGGTCTCAGTCCAACAGCCAGAATGGTTGAAATCCACTAGCTCCGAAGTGGGGTCTTAGTCAACCAGCCTGAATGGTTGAAATACACTAGCTCAGAATTGGGGTCCGAGTCCACCAGCCTGAATGGTGGAAATTCACTAGCTCAGAATTGGGGTCTTAATCCACCAGCCTGAATGGTGGAAATCCACTAGCTCAGTATTGAGGTCTTAGTCCACCAGCCTGAATGGTTGAAATACACTAGCTCAGAATTGAGATCTAATTCCAACACCCTGAATGGTGGAAATTCACTAGCTCAGAATAGGGGTCTTAGTCCACCAGCCTGAATGGTGGAAATTCACTAGCTCAGAATTGGGGTCTTAGTCCACCAGCCTGAATGGTTGAAATTCACTAGCTCAAAATGGGGGTCTTAGTCAGTGTTCAGATTGGAGCGTTGGGGTTCGACTATCTGGGCTTTATTTGTCAAGATCTGAATG
The DNA here is from genome assembly GCF_049724085.1 of Artemia sp. Qi Xiang Cuo. Lineage (NCBI taxonomy): Eukaryota > Metazoa > Arthropoda > Branchiopoda > Anostraca > Artemiidae > Artemia > Artemia sp. Qi Xiang Cuo. The sequence goes on along the minus strand of NC_142795.1, from coordinate 63,117,157 downwards.
CTAAGTGATGGACATGAGCTCGATTGGGACCCCATTGTGAAAACGGAAAACAAAAAACAAAAAATATATTGTTGGTATTTGTGTAGAGCATGGCATGGTAACCGCTAGGGGCAACAGTCTAACCGTTGACGGTTTTAGGTATCCGTGAATAAGTTCTAAGGCGAGAGTGGAAGTTGGGAAAAACTTTAGGAGGTGCCCACCTCACCTGCCCAGAGTCTCAGGAAAGTGACCCTAAATTTGATAAAGTGGAAATTGGCTCAGATTTTCTAAACTGAGCTGAGACAATGAATAGATACTATTGGGAAAGTAATTGGAGACGCTGGGCATCCGTGAACAAGTGCTAAATTGAGAGAGGAATTTGGGACAATATTTGGGGGCGCCCACCTACCCAGAGTCTCCGGCAGGTGACCCAAAAATTAAAAAAAAAACACAGAGACGACAGACACAAAGAGACGAATCACACACAGAGAGGACAAACACACAGAAACGAAACAAGCACAGAGACGAAACACACACACAGAGTCAACACACACAGAGAGTTGAGACACACACACAGAAATTACAAACACACATAGAGACGACACACACACACACAGAGACGACACACTCAAAGTGACGACTTACACATAGAGACGACACACACACAGAGACAACAAACACACAGAGACGAAACAGATAGATACAATACCCACACACAGAGACGACACACTCTAAGTGTTGACTTATACATAGAGACTACACACACACAGATACGACAAACACACAGAGACGACAGAAAAACAGAGACGAATCACAAACAGAGAGGACAAACACACAGAAACGACACATGCACAGAGACGATACACACACACAGAGTCAACACACACAGAGAGACGAGACACACACACACAGAAATGACAAAACACACATAGAGACGACACATACAAAGAGACGACACACACACTCAGATACGAAACACACATAGAGACAACACACACATAGAGACAACACATACACACAGAGACAACATCCACACAGAGACGACACACACACACACACAGAGACGACACACTCAAAGTGACAACATACACATAGAGACGACACACACAGAGACGACAGACACACAGAGACGACACACATAGAGAGACGAAACGCACACAGTGGGGGGCTTAAAAAGGCAAAAATGGGTGAACTACATGAGTTTATCTGCCTTAACTTGAGAGTTGTTTGCTAGAAATGCGTCGGTGATAATTGAAAACTTTAATGGAAAACTCAGACAAACAAAAGGATTGTAACACCTGATTGGCTTATATAATTTACATGATATTTATAAATTCAATTAGGATGAAGAAATGACGGAGTTTAGGTTTGACATCACCAGGCACGTAGGAGGGAAATTTTTTGTTGGTGGGGGGCTTAAAACGGCAAAAATGGGTGATCTACATGAGGTTATAAGACGGTTCGTGAAAATCCCAAGTTTTTTTCAGATTTTTTGGACAATATCCATACTCCTATTGATGAGGACTGATGATTCTAGTTCAATATTTTTTTCCTGAAAACAAACTATTTTTTTTAACAAATTTTTTTTTTTGACTTCGAAATTATTCAACTTTTTGTTATAGTTCTAGTTTAGTTTAGTTTTAGTTAAGAGTTTAGAGTTTTACCTTAGAATCTTAGCTTCGAGTTTTTGTTAGAGTTCTAGTTTAGTTTAGTTTTAGTTAAGATTTTGATGTTTTACCTTTGAGTTTCTAGTTCTAGTTTAGTTTAGTTTTAGTTAAGAGTTTGGTGTTTTACCTTAGAGTCTTAGCTTAGAGTTTTTGTTAGAGCTCTAGTTTAGTTTAGTTTTAGGTAAGAGTTCAGAGTTTTTGAGCCTAGTCTTATCTTAGAATTTTTATTAGAGTTCTAGGTTAGTTTAGTTAATATTTTAAAGTTTTACAATAGAGTCTTAGCTTAGAGTTTTAGTTAGTGTTACATTTTAGTTTATTTTTATTTAATATTTTAGAGTTTTTAGCTTAGAATCTTAGCTTAGAGTTTTTGTTGAAGTTCTAGTTTAGTTTAGTTTTAGTTAAGAGTTTAAAGTTTTAGCTTAGAGTCTTAGCTTAGAGTTTTTGTTAGAGTTGAAGTTTAGTTATGATATTTCTAAAGTTAATTAAGATGAATAAATTTTGGAATGTAGGTTTGACATCAACAGGCCCGTGCGAGGGAAATCTTTTGATGGCGGGGGCTTAAAAATGCAAAAATGGGTGAACTACATGGGTTCATAAGACGGTTCGAGAAAATCCCAAGGTTTTTTCTGATTTTTTGGACAATACCCATACTACTATGGATGAGGACTGATGTTTCTAATTAAATATTTTTTTCATGAAAACAAACTATTTTTTTTAACAATTTTTTTTTTGGACTTCGAAATTATTCAACTTTTTGTTAGAGTTCTAGTTTAGTTTTACTTAAGAATTTAGAGTTTTACCTTAGAGTCTTAGCTTAAAGTTTTTGTTAGATTTCTATTTTAGTTTAGTTTTATTTAAGAGTTTGATGTTTTACTGTTGAGTTTAAGTTAGAGTTCTAGTTTAGTTTAGTTTTAGTTAAGAGTTTAGTTTTTTACCTTAGATTCTTAGCTTAGAGTTTTAGTTAGAGTTCTAGTTTAGTTTAGTTTTAGTTAAGAGTTTAGAGTTTTAGCTTAGAGTTTTATCTTATATTTTTAGTTATAGTTCTAGTTTAGTTTAGTTTTAGTTAAGAGTTTATAGTTTTAGATTAGAGTTTTAACTTGGAGTTTTTGTTAGAGTTCTAGTTTTGTTTAGTTTTATTTAAGAGTTTAAAATTTTTAGCTTAGAGTCTTAGCTTAGAGTTTTTGTTGAAGTTCTAGTTTAGTTTTAGTTAAGAGTTTAAAGTTTTAGCTTAGAGTCTTAGCTTAGAGTTTTTGTTAGAGTTGAAGTTTATTTATGATATTTCTAAAGTCAATTAAGATGAAGAAATGTCGGAGTGTAGGTTTGACATCACCAAGCACGTGCAAGGGAAATTTTTGTTGGTGGGGGGCTTAAAAAGGCAAAAAATGGGTGAACTACATGAGTTTATAAGACGTTTCGTGAAAATCCCAAGTTTTTTTCTGATTTTTGGACAATACCCATACTCCTATTGATGAGGACTGATGGTTCTAATTCAAAATTTTTTTCATGAAAACAAACTATTTTTTTTTTAGTTAGAGTTTTAGTTTAGTTTAGTTTTAGTTAAGATTTTAGAGTTTTAGCTTAGAGTCTTAGCTTAGAGTTTTTGTTGAAGTTCTAGTTTAGTTTAGTTAAGAGTTTAAAGTTTTAGCTTAGAGTCTTAGCTTAGAGTTTTTGTTAGAGTTGAAGTTTAGTTATGATATTTCTAAAGTCAATTAATGTCTTAGAGTTAGACTTAGAGTGTAACTTAGAGTTTTTGTTAGAGTTCTAGTTTAGTTTAGTTTTAGTTAAGAGTTTAAAATTTTTAGCTTAGAGTCTTAGCTTAGAGTTTTTGTTGAAGTTCTAGTTTAGTTTTAGTTAAGAGTTTAAAGTTTTAGCTTAGAGTCTTAGCTTAGAGTTTTTGTTAGAGTTGAAGTTTATTTATGATATTTCTAAAGTCAATTAAGATAAAGAAATGTCGGAGTATAGGTTCTACATCACCGGGCTCGTGCGAGGGAAATTTTTGTTGGTAGGGGGCTTAAAAATGCAAAAATTGGTGAACTACATGAGTTTATAAGACGGTTCGTTAAAATCCCAAGGTTTTTTCTGATTTTTTGGACAATACCCATACTCCTATTGATGAGAGCTGATGGTTCTAATTCAATATTTTTTTCATGAAAACAAACTATTTTTTTTAGTTAGAGTTTTAGTTTAGTTTAGTTTTAGTTAAGAGTTTAGAATTTTATCTTAGAGTCTTATCTTAGAGTTTTTTTTATAGTTCTAGTTTAGTTTATTTTTAGTTAATAGTTTAGAATTTTTATCTTATATTATTAGCTTATAGTTTTTGTTGAAGTTATATTTTAGTTTAGTTTTAGTTAAAAGTTAAAAGTTTTAGCTTAGAGTCTTAGCTTAGAGTTTTTGTTAGAATTGAAGTTTAGTTATGATATTTTTACAGTCAATTAAGATAAAGAAATGACGGAGTGTAGGTTTGACATCACCAGGCACGTGCGAGGGAATTATTTTCTTAGTGGGGTGTTTAAAACGGCACATATGGGTGAAGTACTTGAGGTTATGAGACGTTTCGTGAGAATCCCAAGGTATTTTCTGATTTTTTGGACATCACCCATACTCCTATTGATGAGGACTGATGGTTCTAATTCAAGATTTTGTTCATAAAAAGAGACTATTTTTTTAACAAATTATTTTTTTTGGACTTCAAAATTATTCAACTTTTTGTTAGAGTTCTAGTTTAGTTTAGTTTTAATTAAGAGTTTAGAATTTCTAGCTTAGAGTCTTAGCTTAGTGTTTTTGTTGAAGTTCTATTTTAATTTAGTTTTAGTTAAGAGTTTAAAGTTTTAGCTTAGAGTCTTAGCTTAGAGTTTTTGCTAGAGTTGAAGTTTATTTTAGTAATAGTTAAGAGTTTAGAGTTTTAGCTTAGAGCTTAGAGAAATTTAATTCAGGAAATTATGAATTTTTTTTTGACGGGGTTACGTGCGCGCACGTAACCTCGTCTAAATTAACCTTAAATTTAATTCAAGAAATTATGAAAAAAAATATAAGTAAGTAAGTAACAAACTCTATACTTTTTCTGCATCAATTGTCGGATATGTTGAATAAAATATGCAAAGTCAACATAGCTTTATTTCATTTTTTAAGGTTAATTTAGACGCGGTTACGTGCGCGCACGTAACCCCGTCAAAATTTTTTTTTTTCATAATTTCCTGAATTAAATTTCTCTAAGCTCTAAGTTAAAACTCTAAACTCTTAACTATTACTAAACTAAACTTCAACTCTAGCAAAAACTCTAAGCTAAGACTCTAAGCTAAAACTGTAAACTCTTAACTAAAAACTAAATTAATCTATAACTTCAACAAAAACTCTAAGCTAAGACTCTAAGCTAAAAATTCTAAACTCTTAACTAAAACTAAACTAAACTAGAACTCTAACAAAAAGTTGAATAATTTCGAAGTCCAAAAAAAATAATTTGTTAAAAAAATAGTTTGTTTTTATGAAAAAAATCTTGAATTAGAACCATCAGTCCTCATCAATAGGAGTATGGGTATTGTCCAAAAAATCAGAATAAAACCTTGGGATTTTCACGAAACGTCTTATAAACTCATGTAGTTCACCCATTTTTGCCTTTTTAAGCACCCCATCAACAAAAAATTTCCCTAGCACGTGCTTGGTTATGTAAAACATACATTCCGAAATTTCTTTATCTTTATTGAATTTATAAATATAATAAATAAACTTCAACTCTAACAAAAACTCTAAGCTAAGACTCTAAGATAAAACTTTAAACTCTTAACTAAAACTAAACTAAACTAGAACTTCAACAAAAACTCTAAGCTAAGACTCTAAGCTAAAAATTATAAAATATTAACTAATACTAACCTAAACTAGAACTATAACAAAAAATCTAGGCTAAAACTCGAATCTAAAAATCTAAACTCTTAACTAAAACTAAACTAAACTAGAACTCTAACTAAAAAAAATAGTTTGTTTTCATAAAAAAAATATTGAATTAGAGCCGTCAGTCCTCATCAATAGGAGTATGGGTATTGTCCAAAAAGCAGAGAAAACCTTGGGATTTTCACGAACCGTCTTATAAACTCATGTAGTTCACCCATTTTTGCCTTATTAAGCCCCCCACCAAAAAAAATTTCCCTCGCACGTGCCTGGTGATGTCAAACCTAAACTCCGACATTTCTTCATCTTAATAGACTTTATAAATATCATAACTAAACTTCAACTCTAACAAAAACTCTAAGCTAAGACTCTAAGCTAAAACTCTAAACTCTTAACTAAAAGTAAACTAAACTAGAACTTCAACAAAACTCTAAGCTAAGACTCTAAGCTAAAATTCTAAACTCTTAACTAAAACTAAACTAAACTAGAACTCTAACTAAAAAAAAAATAGTTTGTTTTCATGAAAAAAATAATGAATTAGAACCATCAGTCCTCATCAATAGGAGTATGGGTATTGTCCAAAAAATCAGAAAAAAACTTGGGATTTTCACGAACCGTCTTATAAACTCATGTAGTTCACCCATTTTTTGCCTTTTTAAGCCCCCCACCAACAAAAATTTCCCTCGCACGTGCTTGGTGATGTCAAACCTACACTCCGACATTTCTTCATCTTAATTGACTTTAGAAATATCATAACTAAACTTCAACTCTAACAAAAACTCTAAGCTAAGACTCTAAGTTAAACTTTAAACTCTTAACTAAAACTAAACTAAACTAGAACTTCAACAAAAACTCTAAGTTAAGACTCTAAGCTAAAACTCTAAACTCTTAACTAAAACTAAGCTAAACTAGAACTCTAACTAAAAAAAAATAGTTAGTGTTCATGAAAAAAATATTGAACTAAAATCGTCAGTCCTCATCAGTAGGAGTATGGGTATTGTCCAAAAAATCTGAAAAAACCTTGGGATTTTCATGAACTGTCTTATAAACTCTTGTAGTTCATTCATTTTTTGCCTTTTTATGTCCTCCACCAACAACAATTTCCCTCGCACGTGCTTGGTGATGTCAAAACTACACTCCGACATTTCTTCATCTTAATTGACTTTAGAAATATCATAACTAAACTTCAACTCTAAAAAAAACTCTAAGCTAAGACTCTAAGCTAAAACTTTAAGCTCTTAACTAAAACTAAACTAAACTAGAACTTCAACAAAAACTCTAAGCTAAGACTCTAAGCTAAAATTTCTAAACTCTTAACTAAAACTAAACTAAACTAGAACTCTTACAAAAACTAAAAGCTAAAACTCTAATCTAAAAACACAAAACTTTGAAATAAAACTAAAATAAGCTATAACTCTAACAAAACTCTAGCCTAAGGCTCTAGGTTAAGATTCTAAACTCTTAACTAAAACTAAACTAAACTAGAACTCTAATAAAAGATTTAAAATAGAACTCTAAGGGAAAACTTTAAACTCTTAACTAAAACTAAACTAAACTAGAACTCTAACCGAAACTCAACAGTAAAACATCAATCTCTTAACTAAAGCTAAACTAAACTAGAACTCTAACAAAAACTCTAATCTAACACTCTAAGGTAAAACTCTAAACTCTTAACTAAAACTAAACTAAACTAGAACTCTAACAAAAAGTTGAATAATTTTGAAGTCAAAAAACAAAATTTGTTAAAAAAATAGTTTGTTTTCATGAAAAAAATATTGAATTAGAACCATCAGTCCTCATCAATAGGAGTATGGGTATTGTCCAAAAAAATCAGAAAAAACCTTGGGATTTTCATGAACCGTCTTATAAACTCATGTAGTTCACCCATTTTTGCCTTTTTAAGCCCCCCACCAACAAAAAATTTCCCTCGCACGTGCCTGGTGATGTAAAACCTACATTCCGACAATTCTTCATCTTAATTGACTTTAGAAATATCATAACTAAACTTCAACTCTAACAAAAACTCTAAGCTAAGACTTTAAGCTAAAACTCTAAACTCTTAACTAAAACTAAACTAAACTAGAACTCTAACAAAAAGTTGAATAATTTCGAAGTCCAAAAAAAAAATTTTTTTTTAAATAGTTCATTTTCATTAAAAAAATATTGAATTAGAACCATCAGTCCTCATCAATAAGAGTATGGGTATTGGTCAAAAAATCAGAAAAAACCTTGGAATTTTCACGAACCGTCTTATACACTCATGTAGTTCACCCATTTTTGCCTTTTTAAGCCCCCCACCAACAAAAAAATCCCCTCGCACGTGCCTGGTGATGCCAAACATACTTTCAGACATTTCTGAATATCAATTTGAATCCTATATATAATAACAAAACTAACCCTCTAACATAAACTATAAGCTAACTCTCTAAAGGTAAATCCAAACTATTTACTGAAACTTAAATGAACTAGAACTTCAACAAAAACTCTAATATACTATCCTAATCTAAAAATATTAACTATTAACTAGAACTAAAATAAACGAGAACTCTAACTAAAAAAAATAGTTTGTTTTCATAAAAAACATATTGAATTAGAACCATCAGTCCTCATCAATAGGAGAATGTGTATTGTCCAAAAAATCAGAAAAAAACTTGGGATTTTCACGAACCGTCTTATAAACTCATGTAGTTCACTCATTTTTTGCCTTTTTAAGCCCCCCACCAACAAAAAATTTCCCTCGCACGTGCTTGGTGATGTGAAACCTACACTCCGACATTTCTTCATCTTAATTGACTTTAGAAATATCATAACTAAACTTCAACTCTAACAAAAACTCTAAGATAAGACTCTAAGCTAAAACTGTAAACTATTAACTAAAACTAAACTACACTAGAAATTCAACAAAAACTCTAAGCTAAGATTCTAAGCTAAAACTATAAACTCTTAACTAAAAATAAACTAAACTAGAACTCTAACTAAAAAAAATAGTTTGTTTTCATGAAAAAAAATTGAATTAGAACCATCAGTCCTCATCAATAGGAGTATGGATATTGTCCAAAAAATCAGAAAAAACCTTGGGATTTTCACGAACCGTCTTATAAACTCATGTAGTTCACCCATTTTTTGCCTTTTTAAGCCCCCCACCAACAACAATTTCCCTCGCAAGTGCCTGGTGATGTCAAACCTACACTCCGACATTTCTTCATCTTAATTGACTTTAGAAATATCATAACTAAACTTCAACTCTAACAAAAACTCTAAGTTAAGACTAAACTAAAACTTTAAACTCTTAACTAAAACTAAACTAAACTAGAACTTCAACTAAAACTCTAAGCTAAGACTCTAAACTAAAAATTCTAAACTCTTAACTAAAACTAAACTAAACTAGAACTCTTACAAAAACTCTAAGCTAAGACTCTAAGCTAAAACTCTAAACTATTAACTAAAACTAAACTAAACTACAACTCTAAAAAAATCTATAAGCTAATACTCTAATCTAAAACTATAAACTCCTAACTATAAATAAACTAAACTAGAAGTCTAACTAAAACTCTAAGCTAAGACTATAAGGTAAAACTTTAAACTCTTAACTAAAACTAAACTAAACTAGAACTCTAACTAAAACTCTACAGTAAAACATCAAACTCTTAACTAAAACTAAACTAAACTAGAACTCTAACAAAAACTCTAAGCTAAGACTCTAAGGTAAAACTCTAAACTCTTAACTAAAACTAAACTAAACTAGAACTCTAACAAAAAGTTGAATAATTTTGAAGTCAAAAAAAAATTTGTTAAAAAAAATTGTTTGTTTTCATGAAAAAAATATTGAATTAGAACCATCAGTCCTCATCAATAGGAGTATGGGTATTGTCCAAAAAATCAGAAAAAACCTTGGGATTTTCACGAACCGTCTTATAAACTCATGTAGTTCACCCATTTTTTGCCTTTTTAAGCCCCCCACCAACAACAATTTCCCTCGCAAGTGCTTGGTGATGTCAAACCTACACTCCGACATTTCTTCATCTTAATTGACTTTAGAAATATCATAACTAAACTTCAACTCTAAAAAAAACTCTAAGCTAAGACTCTAAGCTAAAACTTTAAGCTCTTAACTAAAACTAAACTAAACTAGAACTTCAACAAAAACTCTAAGCTAAGACTCTAAGCTAAAAAATCTAAACTCTTAACTAAAAATAAACTAAACTGGAACTCTAACACAAACTATTAGTTAAGACTCTAATGTAAAATTATAAGATCTGAACTAAAACTAAGATAACATTGAACTCTAACTTACACTATAAAATAAACCTACAGTCTAAAACTCCAAAATATCAGATAAAACTAAACTAAACTAGAATTCTAACTAAAACTCTAAGCTAAGACTCTAGTGAAAATATCTAGAGTCTTATCTGAAAGTCAACAAAACTAGAATTCTACCTGAAACTCCACAGTAAAACATCAATATAGTACCTAAAAGCTAAAATAAACTATAAATCTAACAAAAACCCTAAGCTAAGACTCTAAGGTAAAACACCAAACTATTAACTAAAACTAAACTAAACTAGAACTCTAACAAAAAGTTTAATAATTTCGAAGTCAAAAAAAAATTTGTTAAAAAAATAGTTTGTTTTCATGAAAAAAATATTGAATTAGAACCATCAGTCCTCATCAATAGGAGTATGGGTATTGGTACAAAAATCAGAAAAAACCTTGGGATTTTCACGAACCGTCTTATAAACTCATGTAGTTCACCCATTTTTTGCCTTTTTAAGCCCCCCACCAACAACAATTTCCCTCGCAAGTGCTTGGTGATGTCAAACCTACACTCCGACATTTCTTCATCTTAATTGACTTTAGAAATATCATAACTAAAGTTCAACTCTAACAAAAACTCTAAGCTAAGACTCTAAGCTAAAACTTTAAGCTCTTAACTAAAACTAAACTAAACTAGAACTTCAACAAAAATAATAAGCTAAGACTCTAAGCTAAAAATTCTAAACTATTAACTATAACTAAACTTAACTATAACTCTTATAAAAAATATAAGCTAAGACTCTAAGCTAAAATTCCACAATATTAACTTAAACTACAAGAGAGCTCTAAATGAAACACTAAACTAAGACTCTAGGCTAAAACGCCTAGATCTTAACTAAAACTAACTAAACTAGAATTCTAGCAAGAACTCTAAGCTATGAATCTAGGCTAAAACTACAAAATCTTAACTGTAACTAAACTAAACTAGAACTCTAACTGAAACTCAACAGTAAAACATCAAACTCTTAACTAAAACTAAACTAAACTAGAACTCCAACAAAAACTCTAAGCTAAGACTCTAAGGTAAAACTCTAAACTCTTAACTAAAACTAAACTAAACTAGAACTCTAACAAAATGTAGAATAATTTCGAAGTCAAAAAAAAAATTTGTTAAAAAAAATAGTTTGTTTTCATGAAAAAAATATTGAATTAGAACCATCAGTCCTCATCAATAAGAGTATGGGTATTGGTAAAAAATTCAGAAAAAAACTTGGGATTTTCACGAACCGTCTTACAAACTCATGTAGTTCACCCATTTTTGCCTTTTTAAGCCCCCCACGAAAAAAAAATTTCCCTCACACGTTCCTGGTGATTTCAAACATACACTCCAAAATTTTTTCATCTTAATTGACTTTAGAAATATCATAACTAAACTTCAACTCTAATAAAAACTCTAAGCTAAGACTCTAAGGTAAAACTTTAAACTCTTAACTAAAACTAAACTAAACTAGAACTCTAACAAAAAGTTGAATAATTTCGAAGTCCAAAAAAAAAAAATTTTTTTTTAAATAGTTCATTTTCATTAAAAAAATATTGAATTAGAACCATCAGTCCTCATCAATAAGAGTATGGGTATTGGTAAAAAAATCAGAAAAAACCTTGGGATTTTCACGAACCGTCTTATAAACTCATGTAGTTCACCCATTTTTGCCTTTTTAAGCCCCCCACGAACAAAAAATTTCCCTCGCACGTGCTTGGTGATGTGAAACCTACTCTCCAACATTTCTTCATCTTAATTGACTTTAGAAATATCATAACTAAACATCAACTCTAATAAAAACTCTAAATTAATACTAGGCTAAAACTCTAAACTCTTAACTAAAACTAAACTAAACTAGAACTTCAAGAAAAACTCTAAGCCAAGACTCTAAGCTAAAACTCTAAACTCTTAACTAAAACTAAACTAAACGAGAACTCTAACTAAAAAAAATAATTTGTTTTCATGAAAAAAATATTGAATTAGAACCATCAGTCCTCATCAATAGGAGTATGGATATTGTCCAAAAAATCAGAAAAAACCATGGGATTTTCACGAACCGTCTTATAAACTCATTTAGTTCACCCATTTTTTGCCTTTTTAAGCCCCCCACCAACAAAAATTTCCCTCGCACGTGCTTGGTGATGTAAAACCTACACTCCGACATTTCTTCATATTAATTGACTTTAGAAATATCATAACTAAACTTCAACTCTAACAAAAACTCTAAGCTAATACTCTAAGATAAAAATATAAACTATTAAATAAAAATAAACTAAACTATAAATTAAAAAAAAACTCTAAGCTAAGACTCTAAGCTAAAACTATAAACTCTTAACTAAAACTAAACTAAACTAGAACTCTAACTAAAACAAAAATAGTTTGTTTTAATGAAAAAATATTGAATTAGAACCATCAGTCCTCATCAATAGGAGTATGGATATTGTCCAAAAAATCAGAAAAAACCTCGGGATTTTCACGAACCGTCTTATAAACTCATGTAGTTCACCCATTTTTTGCCTTTTTAAGCCCCCCACCAACAACAATTTCCCTCGCAAGTGCTTGGTGATGTCAAAACTACACTCCGACATTTCTTCATCTTAATTGACTTTAGAAATATCATAACTAAACTTCAACTCTAACAAAAACTCTAAGTTAAGACTCTAAACTAAAACTTTAAACTCTTAACTAAAACTAAACTAAACTAGAACTTCAACTAAAACTCTAAGCTAAGACTCTAAGCTAAAAATTCTAAACTCTTAACTAAAACTAAACTAAACTAGAACTCTAACAAAAACTCTAAGTTAAAACTCTAAGCTAAAATTATAAACTCTTAACTAAAAATAAGCTCAACTAGAACTCTAACAAAAACTCTAAGCTAAGACTCCAGGCTAAAACTCTAAACTCTTAACTAAAACTAAACTAAACTAGAATTCTAACTAAAACTCTAAGCTAAGACTCTAAGGTAAAACAACAAACTTTTAAATAAAACTCAAATAAAATATAAATATACCTTAAAATCCAAGGTAAAAAATAAAATTAATAACTAAAACTAAACTAAAATATAACTCTAACAAAACCATAGCCAAAGACTAAGGTAAAACTCTTAGGTATAAACTAAACTAGAAGTAACAAAAAGTTGAAGAGTTTCGAAGTACAAAAAAAAATTGTTAAAAAAAATAGTTTGTTTTCATGAAAAAAATATTGAATTAGAACCATCAGTCCTCATCAATAGGAGTATGGGTATTGGTAAAAAAATCAGAAAAAACCTTGGGATTTTCACGAACCGTCTTATAAACTCATGTAGTTCACCCATTTTTTGCCTTTTTAAGCCCCCCACCAACAACAATTTCCCTCGCAAGTGCTTGGTGATGTCAAACCTACACTCCTACATTTCTTCATCTTAATTGACTTTAGAAATATCATAACTAAACTTCAACTCTAACAAAAACTCTAAGCTAAGACTCTAAGCTAAAACTTTAAGCTCTTAACTAAAACTAAACTAAACTAGAACTTCAACAAAAACTCTAAGCTAAGACTCTAAGCTAAAAATTCTAAACTCTTAAATAAAACTAAAATAAACTCGAACTCTAACAAAAACTCTAAGTTAAGACTCTAAGCTAAAACTCTAAACTCTTAACTAAAACTAAACTAAACTAGAACTCTAACAAAAACTCTAAGCTAAGACTCTAAGCTAAAACTCTATACTCTTAACTAAAACTAAACTAAAATAGAACTCTAACTAAAACTCTAAGCTAAGACTCTAATGTAAAACACCAAAGTCTTAACTAAAACTCAACTAAACTAGAACTCTAACTGAAACTCAACAGTAAAACATCAAACTCTTAACTAAAACTAAACTAAACTAGAACTCTAACAAAAACTCTAGGCTAAGACTCTAAGCTAAAAATCTAAACTCTTAACTAAAACTAAACTAAACTAGAACTAACAAAAAGTTGAAGAATTTTGAAGTAAAAAAAAAAAAATTTGTTAAAAAAAATTGTTTGTTTTCATGAAAAAAATATTGAATTAGAACCATCAGTCCTCATCAATAGGAGTATGGGTATTGGTACAAAAATCAGAAAAAACCTTGGGATTTTCACGAACCGTCTTATAAACTCATGTAGTTCACCCATTTTTTGCCTTTTTAAGCCCCCCACCAACAACAATTTCCCTCGCAAGTGCTTGGTGATGTCAAACCTACACTCCGACATTTCTTCATCTTAATTGACTTTAGAAATATCATAACTAAAGTTCAACTCTAACAAAAACTCTAAGCTAAGACTCTAAGCTAAAAATTTAAACTCTTAACTAAAACTAAACTAAACTAGAACTTCAACAAAAACAATAAGCTAAGACTCTAAGCTAAAAATTCTAAACTCTTAACTAAAACTAAACTAAACTAGAACTCTTACAAAAATTCTAAGTTAAAACTCTAAGCTAAAACTCTAAACTCTTAACTAAAACTAAACTATAACTCTAACAAAAACTCTAAGCTATGACTCTTAAGGTAAAACTCCAAACTCTTAACTAAAAATGAAGTAAACTAGAAATCTAATAAAAACTCTAATCTAATACTCTAAGGTAAAAAAAAAAACTAATAACTAAAACTAAACTAAACTAGAACTCTACCTGAAACTAAACATTAAAACATAAAATTATAAACTAAAACTAAACTAAAATAGAACTCTAACAAAAACCCTAAGCTAAGACTAAGCTAAAACTCTTAAACTCTTAACCAAAACTAAACTAAACAAAAAGTCTAACAAAAAGTTGAATAATTTCGAAGTAAAAAAAAAAATTGGTAAAAAAAAATAGTTTGTTTTCATGAAAAAAATATTGAATTAGAACCATCAGTCCTCATCAATAAGAGTATGGGTATTGGTACAAAAATCAGAAAAAACCTTGGGATTTTCACGAACCGTCTTATAAACTCATGTAGTTCACCCATTTTTTTCCTTTTTAAGCCCCCCACCAACAACAATTTCCCTCGCAAGTGCTTGGTGATGTCAAACCTACACTCCGACATTTCTTCATCTTAATTGACTTTAGAAATATCATAACTAAACTTCAACTCTAAAAAAAACTCTAATATAAGACTCTAATCTAAAAATTTAAACTATTAACTAAAACTAAACTAAACTAGAACTTAAACAAAAACTCTAATCTAATACTCTAAGCTAAAAATTATAAACTCTTAAATAAAAATAAACTAAACTATTACTATAACTAAAACTATAAGCTAAGACTCTTAGGTAAAACTCTAAACTGTTAACTAAAATTAAACTAAAATGGAACTCTAGCTGAAACTCTAAGCTAAGACTATAGGCTAAAACTCTAGACTCTTAACTGAAACTAAACTAAACTAGAATTCTAACAAGAACTCTAAGCTATGATTCAAATGTAAAACAACAAACTCTTAACTAAAACTAAACTAAACTATAACTCCATCTGAAACTCAACAGTAAAACATCAAAATCTTAACTAAAAGCTAAACTAAACTAGAACTCTAACAAAAACTCTAAGCTAAGACTAAGCTAAAACTCTTAACTATAAACTAAACTAGAACTAACAAAAAGTTGAAGAATTTCGAAGTAAAAAAAAAATTTTTTTTAAAAAAATTGTTTGTTTTCATGAAAACAATATTGAATTAGAACCATCAGTCCTCATCAATAGGAGTATGGGTATTGGTAAAAAAATCAGAAAAAACCTTGGGATTTTCACGAACCGTCTTATAAACTCATGTAGTTCACCCATTTTTTGCCTTTTTAAGCCCCCCACCAACAACAATTTCCCTCGCAAGTGCTTGGTGATGTCAAACCTACACTCCGACATTTCTTCATCTTAATTGACTTTAGAAATATCATAACTAAAGTTCAACTCTAACAAAAACTCTAAGCTAATAATCTAATCTAAAACTTTAAGCTCTTAACTAAAACTAAACTAAACTAGAACTTCAACAAAAACAATAAGCTAAGACTCTAAGCTAAAAATTCTAAACTCTTAACTAAAACTAAACTAAACTAGAACTCTAACAAAAACTCTAAGCTAAGATTCTAAGCTATAAAACTCCAAACTCTTAACTAAAACTAAAATAAACTAGAACTCTAACAGAAACTCTAAGCTAAGACTCTAAGCTAAAAATCTAAACTCTTAACTAAAACTAAACTAAACGAGAATTCTAAATAGAACTCTAAGCTAAGACTCTAGGCTAAAAAAACAAACTCTTAACTAAAACTAAACTAAACTATAACTCTAACTTAAACTCAACATTAAAACATCAAATTACTAACTAAAACTAAACTAAACTATAACTCTAACAAAAACTCTAGGCTAATACTCTAAGTTAAAACTCTAAACTCTTAACCAAAACTAAACTAAACTGTAACTCTAACAAAAAGTAGAATAATTTCGAAGTCAAAAAAAAAATTTGTTAAAAAAAATAGTTTGTTTTCATGAAAAAAATATTGAATTAGAACCATCAGTCCTCATCAATAAGAGTATGGGTATTGGCCAAAGATTCAGAAAAAACCTTGGGATTTTAACGTGCTATCTTATAAACTAATGGAGTTTAACATTTATTGCCTTTTTAAATCCCTCGACAACCAAAAATTACCATAGTCCAAGCCGGGTGAGATAGATCCTACACTCCAAAAGTTATTAATCCTAATTGACATTAGAAATATCATAACTAAACTTCAACTCTAACAAAAACTCTAAGCTAAAACTTTAAACTCTTAACTAAAACTAAACTTAACTAGAACTTCAACAAAAACTCTAAGCTAAGACTCTAAGCTAAAAATTCTAAACTATTAACTAATACTAAACTAAACTAGAACTGTAACAAAAACTCTAAGCTAAGACTCTAAGCTAAAACTCTAAACTCTTAACTAAACCTAAACTAAACTAGAACTCTAACTAAAATTCTAAACTAAGACTCTACGGTAAAACACCAAACTCTTAAATAAAACTAAACTAAACTAGAACTCTAACTGAAACTCAAAGGTAAAACATTAAAGTCTTAACTAAAACTAAACTAGAACTCTAACAAAAACTCTAAGCTAAGACTCTAAGGTAAAACTCTAAACTCTTAACTAAAACTAAACTAAACTAGAACTCTAACAAAAAGTTGAATAATTTCGAAGTCAAAAAAAAATTTTTTTTTAAAAATAGTTTGTTTTCATGAAAAAAATATTGAACTAGAACCATCAGTCCTCATCAATAGGAGTATGGATATTGTCCAAAAAATCTGAAAAAACCTTGGGATTTTCACGAACCGTCTTATAAACTTATGTAGTTCACTCATTTTTGCCTTTTTAATCCCCCCACCAACAAAAAAATTTCACTCATACGTGCCTGGTGATGTCAAACCTACACTCCGACATTTCTTCATCTTAATTGACTTTAGAAATATCATGGAAAATATACGAGCCAATCAGGTGTTACAATCCTTTTGTTTGTCTGAGATTAACATCCAATTCTTTAATTATCAACGACGCATTTCTAACAAATTACTCTCAAGTTAAGGCAGATAAACTGATTTAGTTCACCCATTTTCGCCTTTTTAAGCCCCCCCCTGCGTGCGTGTCGTCTCTCTATGTGTGTCGTCTCTATATGTTTATCGTCTCTGTGTGTGTGTGTCGTCTCTATGTGTAAGTCGTCACTTTTAGTGTGTCGTCTCTGTGTTTGTGTTTCGTCTCTCTGTCTGTGTAGTCTCTGTGTGTGTGTCGTCTGTTTGTGTGTGTCGTTTCTATGTGTAAGTCATCACTTTGTGTGTGTCGTATCTGTGTGTGTGTGTCGTCTCAGTGCGGGTGTTGTCTCTGTGTGTTTGTATTTTATCTATGTGTGTGTCGTATCTATGTGTGTTTCATATCTGTGTGTGTGACGTCTCTTTGTGTGTGTCGTCTCTATGTGTGTTTTGTCATTTCTGTGTGTGTGTCTCGTCTCTGTGTGTGTGTTGACTCTCTGTGTGTGTATCGTCTCTGTGCATGTGTCGTTTCTGTGTGTTTGTCCTCTCTGTGTGTGATTCGTCTCTTTGTGTCTGTCGTCTCTGTGTGTTTGTCGTCTCTGTGTGGGTGTCGTCTCTATGTGTAAGTCGTCACTTTGAGTGTGTCGTCTCTGTGTGTGTGTGTCGTCTCTGTGTGGATGTTGTCTGTGTGTGTGTGTGTGTTGTCTCTATGTGTGTGTTGTCTCTATGTGTGTTTCGTATCTGTGTGTGTGTGACGTCTCTTTGTGTGTGTCGTCTCTATGTGTGTTTGTCATTTCTGTGTGTGTGTCTCATCTCTCTGTGTGTGTTGACTCTGTAGGTGTGTATCGTCTCTGTGTATGTGTCGTCTCTATGTGTCGTTTCTGTGTGTTTATCCTCTCTGTGTGTGATTCGTCTCTTTGTGTCTGTCGTCTCTGTGTTTTTTTTTTATTTTTGGGTCACTTGCCGGAGACTCTGGGTGGGTGGGCACCCCCAAATATTATCCCAAATTCCTCTCTCAATTTAGCACTTGTTCATGGATGCCCAGCGTCTCCAATTACTTTCCCAATAGTATCTATTCATTGTCTCAGCTCAGTTTAGAAAATATGAGCCAATTTCTACTTTTTCAAATTTAGGGTCACTTGCCTGAGACTCTGGGCAGGTGAGGTGGGCACCTCCTAAAGTTTTTCCCAACTTCCACTCTCGCCTTAGAACTTATTCACGGATACCTAAAACCATCAACGGTTAGACTGTTGCCCCTAGCGGTAACCATGCCATGCTCTACACACATACCAACAATATATTTTTGTTTTTTGTTTTCCGTTTTCATAATGGGGTCCCAATCGAGCTCATGTCCATCGCTTAGCATTCAGGTCTTGACAAATAAAGCCCAGATAGTCGGACCCCAACGCTCCAATCTGAACACTGACTAAGACCCCCATTTTGAGCTAGTGAATTTCAACCATTCAGGCTGGTGGACTAAGACCCCAATTCTGAGCTAGTGGATTTCCACCATTCAGGCTGGTGGACTAAGACCCCACTTCTGAGCTAGTGAATTTCCATCATTCAGGCTGGTGGACTAAGACCTCAATTCTGAGCTAGTCGATTTCCGCCATTCAGGCAGGTGGACTAAGACCCCAATTCTGAGCTAGTGCATTTCCACCATTCAGGCTGTTGGACTCAGACCCCAATTCTGAGCTAGTGGATTTCAACCATTCAGCCTGGTGGACTGGGACCCCAATTCTGAGCTAGTGGATTTCAACCATTCAGGCTGGTGGACTAAGACCCCACTTCTGAGCTAGTGGATTTCAACCATTCTGGCTGGTGGACTGAGACCCCACTTCTGAGCTAATGGATTTCAACCATTCTGGCACTTTGACTTTATATTCCCAATTAAATTAAAAAAATAAGCATTTTCAACTAGAAATAAGGAGCATCGTTAAAAACTAAGACGAATGGAAATTATCCCGTATATGAAGTTAGCTACCCTCTCCTAAATATCTTGTTCTTTATGTTAGACTTTGACTTTTCATTCCTAATTAAGTTAAAAAATAAGCATTTTCAACTAGAAATAAGGAGCTTCGTTAAAAAAAACTAAGACGGATGGAAATTATCTTCGATTCTGAGCATTTTTGGTTTCCCCTCCAAAATTAACCCCTCCTCCCCTGCCCTCAGAAATGGGGGAAGGTAGGGACCTCTGAGCCTTGCCCTTGAGGCAGATCCCGTTTATTTTTGATTCTGACTATTTTTGGTTTCCCCTCCAAAATTGACCCCCCCCTCCCCTGCCCTCAGAAATGGGGGAAGGAGGGGCCTCTGAACCTTCACCTTGAGAAAGATCCCGTTTATTTTCGATTCTGAGTCTTTTTGGATTTCCCTCCAAAATTGACCCCCCCCCCCTCCCTTGCCCTCAGAAATGGGGGAACGAGGGTCCTCTGAGCCTTGCCCTTGAGGCAGATCACGTTTATTTTCGATTCTGAGTATTTTTGGTTTTCCCTCCAAAATTGACCCTCCCTCCCCTGCCCTCAGAAATGGGGGAACGAAGGGCCTCTGAGCCTTCCCCTTCAGGCAGATCCCATTTATTTTCGATTCTTAGCATTTTTGATTTTCCTTCCAAAATTGTCCCCCCCCCCCCCCCCTGCCCGCAGAAATGGGGGAACGAAGGGTCTCTGAGCCTTGCCCTTGAGGCAGATCCCATTTATTTTCGATTCTGAGTATTTTTGGTTTTCCCTCCAAAATTGACCCCCCCCCTCCCCTGCCCTCAGAAATGGGGGAACGAAGGGCCTCTGAGCCTTGCCCTTGAGGCAGATTCCATTTATTTTCGATTCTGAGTATTTTTGGTTTTCCCTCCAAAATTGACCCCCCCCACCCCTGCCCACACAAAAGGGGGAACCAAGGGCCTCTGAGCCTTACCCTTGAGGCAGATACCGTTTATTTTTGATTATGAGTATTTTTTGTTTTCCCACCAAAATTGAACCCCCCCCCCTCTGCCCTCAGAAATGGGGGACCGAAGGGCCTCTGAGCCTTGCCCTTGAGGAAGATCCCATTTATTTTCGATTCTGAGTATTTTTGATTTTCCCTCCAAAATTGACAACACATTGAAGTATTTGCAAATTGGGTGTTTGACAGCTTTCCCTAAAAAACCATTCCTAAATACGCAATTTGACTATCTTTTTTGCAATGTTTAGGAACAGGTGGGGAATCCCCGCTCGTAATTCCTAATCACCTTAACCCTTTTTCTCCATCGTCAAGTACATGCTCCAAAAATATTTTATTCAGAGATTTGATGTTAAAAAATTATCCTATCACTAATTACCCCTTTTTTGCAAATGTCAATCAACACCAAGGAACGTAATTTCCCCGAACACATCAAACTGTTTACAAGGCAGATTATCTTTTTAAAATGTTCAAGCGTGAGTGTAGTGTCTCAGGCATGGCTTTTCCTTGCGCAATTCATGTGTATATTTTCATGTAGGTTTGTAGGGTTGAATGTAGGGTTGAAACTGTGTATATGGATACTACTGACAAGAAATTTTTATTTTATTTTTGTTCTCAGTTCAGGATCGCTAAAGTTATTATGTAAGCTGCAAAAATATTTATGGTCTCCGAGCAGTAATTTGAATCTTTCAACTCAAACTAGAAAATACCTTAAAATTTTAAAATTAGTTTTATTTTTTGTTAGGTTCTAACCACCTGACACGGGGTTTGGTATGTATTTCCATACAAAAAAATTATTTTTTTTTTTTATTTTTTTTTAATTTTAATTTTTTTAATTTTAATTAAAACTAGAAAAATACCTGCAAATTTTATAATTTGTTTTATTTTTTGTTAGGTCCTTGCTACTCGATGCGTAACTTCAATATTTTTTGTTTCAATTAGAAATTAATTTATTGTAATGGCTTCACCAGTGCGAAAGAAGACACTTAAGGAGAAGAAGAGGTATGAAAGTCGAGCTAAACAGGTTGCTGGCAAAAAGAAAGGGAACTTTGAGAAAAACAAGGACGTTCACAAATTGATTGCCAAAAACATGTATAAGCAGGATGAGAAAAAAGCCACTCTAATCTCTACTAAGCTTCAAACTTTTGGTTTTGTTTTTTAAGGTTTTGAATTGTTTCAACCCCTAGTCAAAACATATACAAATATTTTTGCAATTTCCAGTTTTTTACTCTTTAAGCAATTTAATATAACTTTTTCAGGCATGAAAAAGCCGTCCTGGCAAAGTGGACGTGCAAAGCCACCTTGGCAAAGTGGACGTGCGCTGGGTTGAGAGTTCTTTGTCCAAGGGGCACGGGTTCGATCCCTGGCGTGGCCAGTTTCTTGGTTTGGGACGCGGGTCAGTGGTGTGACACTGTAAGCTTAGCCAGAGTCAACCAAGCTCTAAATGGGTACCTGGAGAAATCTGGGGAAGATAAGCAGGAAGGGTGTGCGAAAGCACAGGATGGCTGGCCCCCAGCCCCTCCATTGCACTTCCTGGCTGAAGGGCCACGAAACGGAGATCAGCACTGCCGGTTTGGACCTTAAGGGTCTAGTACCGTCATACTTACTTACTTTTTTTTTCATGCATGAAAATCTTAAATTTTTCCACATAAGCGTAATAAGTGTGACAACGTCATTGCAACACTGATGTATAAAAAAATGACGGCACGCACATAAATATTTTTTCCAAACTTAAGGCTCAGAACGAATTTTCTCAAACCTCTGTACTATCTAGACCGTTTTTTTAGGCCAGAATATACCAGGAAGCCGGTTTTCTCGAAAAAATATGGAACCATTATATATATATATATATATATATATATATATATATATATATATATATATATATATATATATATATATATATATATATATATATATATATATATATATATATATATATATATATATATATATATATATATATATATATATATATATATATATATATATATATATATATATATATATATATATATACATATATACATATATATATATATATATATATATATATATATATATATATATATATATATATATATATATATATATATATATATATATATATATATATATATATATATATATATATATATATATATATATATATATATATATTTCTTTACAGTAAACTCTGACTTTTCTATTTTTCCACCAATACTTGAAAAACCGATGCTCTTTCACGAGAGTAACATGACAAATCATTTTTTTTTTCACAATGACTTAGGAGCGGTAGGGTGTATTTATTCAAATTTGTTTCAAACAATACAATTTTTTATTCAATTTCTATAGCCTAATCTCATGGTCAATATTTTCCATTTTTTTTTCAATATTCCACATACGTTCTGTTAAGCAGTATTCGAACTTGACCATCAACAGTGAGGGATTGAGGGGGGGGGGTCTAATATACAGGATATCTATTTTCGTTTTGAGTTTTAATGGCACTATTTACTTTCGTTTGAAGAATCTCCTAAATCTACTGCTAATGTATTGCTTCAAAACCACTACTAGAAACTAATAATCTACTATATAAATTCAAATTCTCATCAACTTTCCGGAGGGGGAAAATTTGAGATTTTCATCTTATTCATACTGAACTATAATCTACTAACCACGAAAAAATAGAACAAAAATTGTTCTGTCTCTTCAACACTGAATATTGCGGATATGAATTCCCATCAGCTTTTCGTACTGGAAAAATTTGAGATTTTCATTTTATTCATACTGAGCTATAATCTACTAACCATGAAAAAAAAATAGAACAAAAATTGTTCTGTCTTTGCAAAACCGCAAAAGAAAAAAAGAGTAAAGTGAAAGAAAAAAAGGAAAATGAAATGGGTCCACAATAAAAATTGCCTTTACCTAACGAGTCAGCTAAAACAATAAATCTATAATCATGAAGATTTTCTCCTTTTCAATAGAATGAGTGAATTAAATAGCCTATCCACTTCTCTGTACAAAAAAAAAACAAAAAAAAAACGTATTATTATCTTTTCAACAGGACGTCCTGCTGAAATTCCAAGCATTTCTAAACAACCTGTGGCTCCTCAAACGTAGGTTTTAATAAAGGACATGCTCTCCAAAGATCTCCAGATGTTCCTTACCTAGCAAGATCCTTATTACTAGAATTAATTTAACCGTTGGAGTGCTAAGATCGGTAGTGGGGTTTGTGAAGCAAAGGCATTTCTTGAGTAAATGTACGGCTTATTATTGTTAAATTTATCTGGTTACATAAGGAGGACATGGGGAGAATCAGCATGGGAAGAAATTCGATTAGCAGCTGGAATAGAAGAAGTTTCGTTCTCGTCACATGAATTATATCCAGAAGATTACATTGTCAAAATAGCAAATGCAACACAAAAGGTAGGAAAACAGAAAAGCTGATTTGAGAGCAGTAATATTTTCATTTGCATAGAGTACCCGACTTGAATTTATTGTTATCTTTTGAATATTGACAATCACTTTCTAACACGTTTTTATGTAACAAGACCACCGATCAGGAAAAATATTTGCAGAATTATAAAATGACGAATATTCAAATTTAACCGTTGTTTGGCCGTTCTCTGGCGTTGTTTTAATTGTCTGCCCATTTCTCGTTTTTATTCAATAAATCAAATTCAATTAAGTTTCAGAGTATATTAATCTTGTTATTTTTATTTACTATTGATAGGTAGGACTGTGCCATAAGGATAAACTGTACAAACAGAGGGAACAAACTGAAAAAAAAGCTGAAAACTAAGGAAGGAGATTCACAAAATATATATTATTTTGAAAATAAACAGATTAAATATATGAATGAATAATAATTTGGAAACATACAACAAATGGGAGAAGACATGTGTATTCCCTGAAATTCTCAACTATTCTGTTGCGTAAGTTACGCTCCAACTGTCAATCGTAGGGTTTTATTATACCCCTGAGAAGTGCATGAGCCCCATATGACAGGGCCCATAATATCGTGGTAGTCCTAAGAACTGAATTTGAACAGAACTAAAAAATAAAACTGTATTAAATGATAGCCTACCCCGTTTCTATTTAATTAGTATCCAAACATAGTAACTAGAGTATAGAATTTGCTTAAACTTTATTTTTTTTTTAAGAATTAGACATTTCCTAGGAAAAAGGGCGCAATTTTCTACGAGGCGGGGGAGGGAGGTAACTACCCCCAGATAGCCCTTCCCCCAGCTGAAAATTAGTTTCTTCAAAAATCTTGTCAAAACTAAGCCTGCATAATTCAAGCATCCAGAAAAACAGATCAGTTTTCTTTAGTATATCTTTGCTTTAATGGTAATATATGGCTCATTTTTAGTTTTGTATTGTCATTTTCACTTGATTGGGGAAAATTGGCTCCGAATTGGCCCTCCCCCCAGGATTTTGACAAAATTAAGCCACTACCAAAGAAGTTTGTTGTATCATATCATTTTATGCTATAACTAGCAGTTATGTATGAGAATTTATTTTTACAATTATTAAAAATTCAGCCTGAAAACAGAAAGTCAAGTCAAAGATATAGATTAATGATACTGCTATAGATGAAAAAATTAAACCTGAATGGAACAAAATTAAAATGAGTAATCTAGTCAAAATTAAAAATATAAATTAGTACAAACCGGAGTAGGGCTACCGTCCCCAAAACTTTCTAATGCCATAGCGTCACTAGCACATTGCTTGAAAGGACTAAACATTTCCTATTTTATGATTACAATCTTAAAAAATTTAAAATTCTGAAAAATCGTGCCATATAGATAAATATGGTAATTTTTTTATGTTTTGAATAACAAGAACAACACTGTCAAAAAAATATAATGTTTTTAATTAAACATAAATAACAATCGTGCCTTTTGGGAGAGAGGGGGAGTAGCACCAAACTTATTCGTAAAACCTTAACTAGCCCTGATATATTCTTCCTTTGTTGTGTTCACAGTATATATAATTAGTTTATATAAGCTGTTAAAGGTTTATATAGTTTATATAAACCTAATTATATAAACTGTGGTTGTGTTGTTGCTAATATAGTAACACGTAAAATACGTACTGCTCGAAATGCAAATCCTTTGTTGTAAACCCAAACGATGCAAAAACCTTTAAAAGGTTTAGGTCCCAATAGTTCTACTCCTGTTTGTGGCAATAAAGTTTCGTTTTAAGTTCGACTGAATTAAAAACTTTAATTTCTTTTTGTATAAGATTTTATTTATTTATCTATAATATATCTACATTTATTTATCTATAATATATCATCTCTTATCTTTCTGTTTGACGTGATTGTTTATGTTTGCATTAAGGTTGAAGCACTATGAGAATTTTTTCAGCTCTTCTGTGATTTTAATATGGCTCTTTACTTTTCTTTGAAAAATTCTTTTTTAGAAAATGTTTTTGATTAATTTCTGTTCGATTTAAATTGGCAAAGTTTTACTATTTGTTAGCGTTATAATTTACTACGAAGAAGGATTGACTGTATACAAAATGATGAACCTCGAGAAAAAGCACTGTCTAATCACCCGAATGACGTCACCTAAATGTGTATTGGGTAATTTTATTTTGTTCAACCCCCCCCCCCCCTCCCCAACCTTCCCTGAAAGTTTAAAGTAATTACTCTTAGTAATTTCTGAGATATTTCAGATTCCACCTTTTGACAAAGTGGATGCGCATAGTATCTTTTGGTTTAGTTTAATATTCCTCCAAATATTTCTTGAAAGTTGCAACTTAGTATCTTTATTTGTTCCTGAGATATTATCAGTGATGGTTTCAAGGGGGCGAGGGTGCACAAGCCCCGGGCGCAGAAATCTTAGGGGGAGGGCAAAATTTGACTAAATAATCTAGAAGTTATGATTGTTTTGTAATTTTTGAAATTTTATTTTTATTAAAATAAATTAGAGGGCGCAGTTGGCAGTGAATAAAAGAAAATTAAATCCAAAATTTTCATTTTTCCCATAACTTCATCACCATTTCTTGAAAATAAAAGTAAGCAGCAATAAAAGTAAAATATTGCGATGGTTTAGATCCTCTACTTTCGTTCCAGTAACTCCAAAATATTAAAAAAAAATTCGTGTAATAATTTATTATACAATACGAAACACAAGAGTTGGCTATCAAATATTGTTAGCGATTGCAGTGTCGGTGTCCAGTAATGAGCGTTCGTTTACCTTAGACTTTAGATCCTCCAGAGCCAGGATTGGGACCCAGAACGTCTAAGAAATCTTGCCAGATATCACGAAGCTGAGCTGCAGCCCTCACCTCCTCCCATTGTAGTTAAAGAGACATCTCCCCTCTACTCAGATCATGCTCATGCTGCCGTCGCAAGATGTGCCTTGGTCGACCTTTTTTGCGCCTTTTCAAAATCCATGAAGTATTTTTTTTTGTCCCATTCCCTAGACTGTTCAACCATTTGTCTGAGAATGAAAATAAGATTAGAGCAAGACCTACCAGGTCAAAAGCCATGTTGGTCTTCCTTGGGGTGAATCTAGGGCTGTTCTTAGGCGTTGGATTTTACTAGACACAGACGTTAATTTGATACTCTTACAGTTGCCTCAAAATAGCGGATTGCCCCTCTTGACGAGTTTGACCAGCATGCCCCTGACGTAACCTTTTGGGACTTTATCGTTATTCCAGATGACCCATAGGACAACAGTCCAAACAGTTATGCAGACTCGAAGGGATGTCTTCAGCATCTCGGCCGCGTTCCCATTAATTCCAGATGCACGTCCATTTTTTAACTTTCTCACAGCTGTCGTCACTTCTTCGGTTCTGAGGGGTGTTAGCAATTACGTCGATTAGTAGGAAAGGTCAGATTGACTATGGGCCAGGAGCGACTAAATGGTCTAGCGTTGATAAGCATAGAACGCGAAGAACTAGAAACAATCAATTGTGACGAGATAATTAATAATTTTGCAAAGACTAAAGTAAGAAAAGTCACATTTTAATAATTGGAAAATTTTCTTAATAAATGAAAATTTTCTTTTTGATTTACCCTACAAATTTTGGTAGACAGGGGGAGACTAATTAATATTTTGCCCCGGGCACAAGAGAGGTTAGAGTCGCCACTAATATTGCGGATATGAAGATTGGAACATTTAGTTGTTGAAGTTTGTTACCTGTAGTGCCCCCCCCCCCTTCGTAACTGCTGATTGTAAAATGGCAAAATACAAAGAATTCGATCTTGTCCTAGCTTCATTTCAGGGATACCCCTTATGGCCATCAGTAGTTATTAAAACCACCAAAGACCAGAAAAATCAAGCTAGATACCTAGTCTTTTGCTACGGTACCCACTCTGAGCATAATATAGCTCAAGCTCATATCCGCAACTGGAATGAGCACTTTAAAGAAGCCTGTACAAGGACAGATAAAGATGTAAATAAGGCTTTTGAAGAGCAGCGCCTATTCCCTGATATTTTCAAGACTAAGAGTAAAACCTACTTGTCTCTACCCAAAAAAACTAAAGTAAAATCAAGCCTAGCGCCGTCAACTCCGACTTCCGCAGCAGCATCAACTTTACAGGAAATAATAAATGAAACTCAAGAGGAACTAATCAACACTAAGTCCAACCTAATGAGTGACATTTCTCGTGTCGTATCAGACACAATGAAAGATCGCCGAGCTTCTAAAATTATCAGTGAAGATATTGTGAACGAAGTTTATAGTTCTATTTCCCTTGAATATAATGCTAAATTTGAAAAAATTGAATCAACCCTTCAAAGACTTTATAATGCTGTGAACTTGCTTGAAAATAAAATTTCTAAAATAGAGGACAGGGTTGACCAACTTGAGCAGGATACCTTACTTGACACCCTAATTTTCTACGGTGTGAAACCAAACCCCAATGTGGAATTGATGGATAATCTTATTGAAGTGATAACAAAAATAATGGGCTTGCAAGATTTCAAAAAAAATGGACCTCTTAAAGGCTAATCGATTTCGTATGCCTGCTACTCAAACTGAGAATGTGAAAATTACCCCCATCATGGTAAAATTTTCAAACTTGGATATTGCTCGAAAAGTGTATGCAGCAAAAATTAAGTTGGTTAAGTCAGGTGTATTTGTGTTTGAAAACCTAACTAAAAAGCGTCACGATCTATTAAACACGGCTCGCAGCACCTTCGGTCCAAGAAGTGTTTGGTCTGATCATGGACAAGTTCTAGCCAAAGTTCTGGGTGAAACTCGTATGCGCAAAATAAACTATTTGCATGAATGCATTAGTATGTGACTTGTTAGTATTTTTCTTAATTTGTAAATGCCTTCCACAGTTCATTGATTTTCATTTATTTCCTTTATTTATTTTTTCATTTTTGTTTCTCTTTCCGTGCTAATGGTTCATTCCGATAATACCTGCTGTCCAATTAGGTATTTGTTTGTTTGTAATCTTTTGACATGTTTTTCTTTTGCAATTGATTTAAGTAAAGATTTCTTTTTGGTTCATCTGATGACTTTAATAGACTCCAAGTAAAACCTGTTTTTGTGAATTTTTTATGCCATGAGAGTCGGCTTTGCGAGCTTGAAAATAATCCTTTCGATGTAATTAGTATCTTAAATAATTATGTGGGTCAGGCTAATCGAAGTCCCATTAATATAAACCCTATTTGTTACAGTAAATACGTTTCGGATTTTGGGGGAGAGGAGGTTACCAAAGGATATTATTGTCTGACTGCATTTAAGCTTAATATTCAGGGTCTCTCCTCGTCAATAGATAATTTAAGACAAATTGTTTCTGATGGACAGCTGTTGTGGGTTTATGTGAGAGGTTTTCGGATTCTGGCAATGAAATGCTATTGGATATCCATGGTTACAAAATGTAACGTATAAACCGCTGCAAGATGGCTAAGGAAGGTCTTGCCATGTATCCACCGTAAGTAAAATGGTCAATTCTTTTAGTGACCAGGGTAATGTCAACTCTTTGTGGGACAGTTTTGCTGAGTTACAAAATAATCCCTTAGATATAGAAAGTATAATTAATAATTCAGTTGGAAGTAGAAATAGGAATTATAATGATCCTAAATCGGTTATTGAAAGTAAATATGTTTCGCAATTAAGTGGTTCTGCCTCTTCTAAGCAAAATGGTATTTTCTCTGTGCTTCACCTAAAAATTCAGGGACTTTGTTCCTCTTTTGATGAGCTGAAACGGATCGTCAGTGGTGGAACTCCGGATGTTATTGGATTGTGTGAAACTTTCCTGGATTCAAAAAAGGATATGCTTTTAGATATCCAAAGATTTAAGATGGAGAAGATGAACCGGAAACGGATGGCGAAAGGTGGCCTTGCCCTGTATATTGCCGATCATCTTGTATATAATTTCCGAAGTGATTTGAGTAGAAATGAGGAAGGAATCTTTGAATCCCTTTTTATTGAGATTAGGGCCTAAGTCAGGTTGTAAGAATTTAGTTGTCGGTTTGGTTTACAGATCCCCTAGTGGATCTATTCCTTCATTTATGAAAATTCTAGAAGAGGTTTTGGACTTAGTCCAAAAGCATCCTTGAGAACTAATCCTTATGGGGGATTTCAACCTTAACCTGCTGGATCAAAATTCTGCTTCGGTTGCAGATTTTTTGTCAATGATGCTTTCTGCGGGAACTGTACCTTCAGTTTGTATACCACCCCGGGTTACTGAGATGCATGCATCACTTATTGATAATATTTTTTCGTCACTAGATGTCTTAGATAATTCGGTGATGATTAGTGATATTTCTGATCATTTCCCTGCTTTTTCACGATATAGGACTGCTAATCGATTGCAGCGTAAAGTTTCGTCATCTAATCTCCCATTTTATCGTTTTGGTGTCAGTGAGATCAGTCTACTTAAATCTCGTTTGACTGATCAGCCATGGGATAGTTTGGATTCTGAATCGGATTTTAACCGCTCTTTTGATTTCTTTTATGATTCAGTAAAAGAAGGTATCCTAGAAGTTTGTCACCGGAATCCAAAGCCTCACACCTCGAAAAGGATAGTACTGCTGAATCCGTGGATGACTCCAGGTCTCCATAAAAGCTGGAAAAGGAAAAATTATCTGTGGAAACTATACAAGACTTCGTCATCTGCTTCTTATCATTAGCGGTTCAATGCCTATAGGAGTATATTTCATTCTCTGTGTCGGAAGGCCAAGTCTCAGTATTATCACAGGAAATTTTCTGAGTGTGGAAAGGATGTTGGGAAGACATGGAAAATTATTAATTCTTTACTTAGACCTACTCCCCCTCCACCATCAGTTCCAACAACGCTGATAGTAGACGTTAAAATAGTCCAAGGTGATGAAAATGTTCAGCTAGAGCTTACGTCTTATTTTGCTAATATAGGAAAAGCGACTGCTTCATCTGTGAACTCTACAACTCCTCGTTGCGATTTCAGAGCCTATCTTGGACCCCCATGTTTAAAGTCAATGGTCTTGAGCCCTGTTTCTGAGTTTGAGGTAGCTCGGCTCGTAAATGCACTTAAAGGTTCATCGTCTTCAGGGCCAGACAGAATTC
This sequence comes from Artemia sp. Qi Xiang Cuo, assembly GCF_049724085.1. Classification (NCBI taxonomy): domain Eukaryota; kingdom Metazoa; phylum Arthropoda; class Branchiopoda; order Anostraca; family Artemiidae; genus Artemia; species Artemia sp. Qi Xiang Cuo. The sequence continues at coordinate 63,086,445 of NC_142795.1, read as the reverse complement.
CTACAAGGGTTATCCGTGCCGTTCTTCCTGCTATTTTGTCAGCATTGACTAAGCTTGTCAATATGTCTTTCGTGAATGGAATTTTCCCTGAATCACTCAAGCGAGCTAAAGTTATATTGCTGTATAAAGGTGGGTCCCGGAGTGATCCTGCTAATTATAGGCCAATTTCTCTTCTATCTGTTTTCAGCCAAATTTTTTAGAAGGCTATGCTATCTAGGCTTCTTAGTTTTCTGGTTGTCAAAAATTTTTTCCATGATTTCCAGTTCGGATTCAAAGAAAATCACTCTACAGAGCATGTTTGTGCACCTCTCTTGAATTTTATTCATTCGGCAATAGATTTTTGTCTTATACCGGCAGATTTATTTTGGGATGTTCGTAAAGCTTTTTATTCTTTGACTCATCAGATTCTTCCTTGGAGATTATTGCATATTGGTATAAGATCAAATTCTGTCTCTTGGATTGAATCATATCTTTCTGTTAAACTTATTTCAATAGATATACCTTTACAGAACTCTTCAGAAGCAGAGTATAGCGTCCACGAGGGATATTTTCTCGTCCCCCTTTTATTTCTGAGTTACGTCGATGACCTGAATTAAGCAGTCAAGAACACTAATTATATGTTATGCTGCGATCTTTGTCATCCGGATGTTCCTTCGTGTCCCAATGCTACTTCTAACGAAGATTGCCTCGTTGCTTTTGCTGACGACAGCACTTTTGGGACTCTAGGGAGGACAGAATGTGATGTCAGGTCTAATCTGGTGGCAATATTTGAGAGAGTAGTTTCATGGTTTGAGGCGAATTACTTGGCCTTGAATGCTACCAAGTCACATTTTCTTATTTTTCTCGAATTGGTGTAGCTTTCCCTCAACTGACACAGCTTCAGGTGTCACAAGGCTCCTTGTGCAGACCAAAGAATCGGTTGGTCCGGTTTCTTGGTATCCTGCTTGATGAGAACCTTTCGTTTAGACACCATATAGCCATGATTAGGGTTAAGGTCTCACGGAGTTTGGGTGTCATTCGAAAACTCAAACACACCTTTGCTGGATCTATTCTGAAGCTTCTTTTTTTCTGCCTTGTCCAGTCATATGTCTCTTATTGCCCCATAGTATGGATGTCTACTTTTCCTTCTACACTGCGGTCGCTTTCTGTTATTTATTATAAAAAACCGCGTCTGATTATTGACACCAAACCTTATTCAACAAAACCGCTTCTAAATCTACAGTCTATCTACATTATTTCTTGTGCTTATTTTGTTTTTAATCAGCTTCATTGCAATCTTCCAAAATCTCTTCAAAAAACTCCTCAGTTTATTTCTGATTCAGCTCCATATAACCTTTGTTCGTCACATAATATCTGCATTCCTTCTACTCCCACTGGGCGGTCAGATTTCAATCCCCTCATCGCTTGTCATCAGGTTTGGAACTCCCTGCCTTATTCAGTACATAAATGCCACTCGTTTGGCACTTTCAATAGGATTCTTAATGACCATTTAGTTAATAATCAAACTGAATAATTTTTTTTTTTTTTCTTTTTTTTTTTTTTGTGGATTTGATGTCCCCTGATGTCCCCTGAATGTTTAGTTTGTTTTATGGTGGTCTTCTCTGCGCTATGACTCCCAGGCCTCAGGTATGACTATCAATATTTATTGATGAAACTTGTATAGTTCACTAAGGAGTAGCATTCATGATAAATTTTATTGCTTTCGCACCATTTTATTATAGTTCAATAATTATAAGCCTTATGAATGAATTAACCCATAAACGTCAATTTTGCTACCTAGCCTCAGAAATAAGCAGAGCTGATTGAACTGGGATTTATATAGTTTTAAATATAAGTTTAAAAGGGCTGTACATGGCTTAAGTTATGATATTTTAATATCTTGGATAAGAGGTATGAATAATATCGTAACAGCTATTATGATGTTGGTTCTACCTGACAATACACATAATTCTGTTTCGACGATAGGAATTCGCTTATAGTAATTTTTTTTTTTTTTTTTTTTTTATTTTTTTTTTTTGAGTATTTAATATAATTAATTAATTTAGTTTATTTATTCTAATTTTTTCTATAGTTTCCATTTTATCTATATTTTCTTTTCTTCTCCTTCATATGTGAGTAGGTGATCATTTTAAATTTTCTTTTGTTTTTTTATCTCTGAGTATGTAATTCATATGTCTTCCCTCTTTGTACAGGCCAATGAGCCTTTGAGGGGTTAATAACATGTAATACTGTATGTGTATTTAATGAAGAATAAAACTTATCTTATCTTATCTTATCTGACAACCTGGATGCACATAGAGTATTTAAGCTCAATATCCCCCTCGCCATTCCCTAAAATTTTCAAGTTAATAGCCTTAGCCATCCCTGATGTACCCTATTAATTTATTTATGCTCGTCTTAGGTATTAATATGGCGGTTTACTTTTCGTTAAAAAAGACTCCTTTTTTGGAAAGAATTTTCTAAATTAATATCAACTCGTGTTTTATTGCCAAAATCTTTATAATTTGTTAACACTATAATTTGCTACTAAGAACGATTGACTGTATATGAAATAACAAACCGCGATAAAACTATTGTCTGACCACCAGTGTGACGTCACCTGGATACGTATGGTGTCTTTTGATTTAGCTCAGTATTCCCCAACCTTCCCTGGCAGTTCAAAGTAATTACCCATAGCCATTATTGATATATTACAAAGACGCCCTTTTAACAAACTGGACGCAAAAAGTATCTTTTCATTTAGTTCAACATTCACCCAACACTCCTCGAAAGCCACAACTTAATGCCCGTGTCGTCCCTGAGATCTTGCGACACGCCTTTGTGACCAACCTGGACTCACATAGCTGTTTTTGATTTAGTTCAAATTCCCCTCAGCATTCAGCTAAAGTTCCAAATTAACACCTTTAACTGTTTCAGAGAAATGTCAGATACGTCCTTTTAATACCCTTGGTATAAATAACGTCTTTTAATTAAATTTTAATACCCCTCTTAATATTCTCTGAAAACTTCAATTTAATATCCTTAGCCGTTCCTGACCTGAGATATTGTAGATTAGCTTTCTTTTACAAGCTCGTTGCACATAGGTGTCTTTTACACCTTTTTGACAATCTAGATGCACTTAGTACCTTTTGATTCCGTTCAATATTTCTCCTAGCAAAAAACATTACCCATAGCCGTTTCTTAGATATTGAAGATACCCGTTTTAAAAACCAGGATGCACACAGTGTCTTTTAACTTAGTTCAACATCCCCCTCAGGCCTTCCTGAAAGATCCAACTCGAAATCCTTGCCCGTTCCTGAGATATTGTACATACACCCCTTTTACAATCTGTGTGCAGATAGTGTTTTTTGATTTTGTTCAACACCCCCCATAACATTCCCTGCAAGTTTTAACTTAGTATCCTTAGCTGTTCATGGCCTATTTCAGATACACTCTTTTGACAACTTGGATAGACTTAGTGTATTTTGATTTTGTTTCAACATCCTCCTCAACATTCCATGAAAGTTTCAATTAAACTCCCTTTGTTGTTCCTGAGAAGATATTGCAGGACACCCTTCTGATAACCTGGATGCACATAGTGTCTTTTGATTTAGTTCAACAAGCTCTGAAAGTTCATAATTTCTTATCCATAATTTTTTCAACTGATGAAAGTTCATCCATAATTTTTAGTAAGTAAAATTTGTGAATATTTAGATTTTTAGAACATGCTTGGACATTTAGAATCTAATCAGGGTTGCCACCACAACCAAATAGAAATCACCAGTTTTTCACCAAGAAAATCACCAAAAATCACCAGACTTTCACCAGAGAAAATCACCAGAAATCACCAGTATTTCACAAAAATCCCCAGAAATCGGTGGTCAATAATGACAAGCTTTACGCCAAAAAGAGGCGCTGGGCACCCTGAGCTAAGACATTATGTTTTTCAAAGGCCGTCAACTGCTCAAGAAGTAAGAGAATTTATACCTGAAACCGGAATTCCAGGCAAAGACTGAAATTGCTACCCAAAACCCTGTTACTAGACATAAAGAGCCTTTTTAATTATTTAACTACTATTATGCTTTTCTTTGTCTTTACTTTGCAAAATCTTTTCTTTTTCTTTTTTCTAGGTTTCCATTGAAAAGAATAACCCCAATAATCCTCTTCTGTCCTCAAATCGAAATTCATTTGCTTATCAGCGTTTTAATCCCCCTGCCATAGTTGGTATCCTTAGTGGTAACCCTTAGCTCTGAAAAAGACGCCTCAAATGGTGTCAATTTCTTATATATTTATTTTACTTCCGGAAAATTGTCGTGGGTCAAGTCTAAGCTAAAATATCAGACAAGCGGTGATAAATCTCATTTCCCTGGCTCCTTAGACGAAAGCCCCTTGAGACTGGGTCTCCTGGTTTTTTGAGACTGTTAAGTCCCTTGAAAAAGACATAGCCTAGGCTGCTGAATCTTTGTTAATGTGGGACTATGCTTTCTTTACCTGAGAATTTTTTTTTCCGTTTTTGAGCCTCAATCCGTTTTTATCACACATGTATGTATTTATAAATTAAAATTTTGTAACTATTGGGAAGCCGATTGCCAAGCTAAAAGGATACACAAAAGCCCAAAATAACGCCACTCTTTTGAAATAACGAGTAAAAACAAGACATAAAATATGAAAGTCACTGATTATTTCACCTCAGTAGGACAGCGAAACTAATCGTGCATGGAATGCCAACCAATTTTGTAATAAATCAGCAAATTAAATGAAAATCACCGGAAATCACCAGATTTAAAAAGAAAATCACCAGAAATCCCCAGATTCAAGAAAATCACCAGGAGGATAAAAATCACCAGATCCGGTGATAAATCACCAGCGGTGGCAACTCTGAAATTGTTATGCTAAACTGACGAAGTCCCATTCTGCCAAGCATATATTTATATTTTATAAACCTGTTTTGTGATCTGTTAGCTTGGCAGTTTGTAAAATTTTAATAAGAAAATTAGTAGATTTTTCTGTGAGAACTACTATATATCTTCAATGTACCAACGTTTTGATAGTTACAAGCTAACGAGAGGTTAGTTCAAAATGAAAAAAAAAAAAAATTCTACTAAATGTTAGATAAACACTGTCTATTCAGTCCACAGTGATTCCGTCAACCTGCCGCCTAAAATCATGCGTAATAAGAAAACACCTTCGTCATAAGGTAACCAAATAAGGTGGCGGATTTGTCAAATATGTGAAAAAAAATAAACAATCAACGGAAGAAAACAACTTGAAAACAACTGATATTTTGACAGCAAAGGGATATGCAACAAGCTATAGTGTTTAGCCAGATTACAATCCAGTTTGCAGTTTATATACACTGGGCTTTGTTAGGGCTGCTGAGCAGGGGTGTCCCGAGGGGGTAGGGCACCCCCCCCCCCCCAACTGTCTTGACATTCGTTAAGGTTTGCACTGAAGGCGAAGATTTTGGCAGAAATTTTGCCAAATCGGTCGAAATTTAGCAAAATTCTTGATTTCTGCAGAAAATTCGGCATAAATCAGGTAGCGATTCAGTAAAATTTACGAAGACCCCCCCCCCCAATAAAATAAGCCTCAGGACGCCCTTGCTGGTGAGTATACAGTTCTTGGTTTTTGTTGCATTTTTATTGTTGTCAAGAACATTCTGTGTTTTCAAATAATAATTCAGTTTATTCGTTTATTTGTCTTGACGAAAAAGTCTATATTAAATCAGTAAGCATCGCTATAGCGTTGTCCATAGTAATGGGCTATAAGACATCAATGCATAATTATTATTTTATTTATTTTGTCTCAGAAGCACTTTGAATGGAGGAGGCAGTTGTAAAAACTTCGAAGGGTGCTCATTCACTTGGAAATCAAAAGTCGTATTTCCTTTTTTCAAAGTCAAAAGTGATCGGAGGGCAACCACCATCCCCACACTTTTTTTTTCCAAATCGTATCAGATCAGAATTTCAAGAGAACCATTTTGGTCAAAACAGTCCAAACCATCAAAACTATGCCTCTGGGTTTGAGAACATCCCTCATAGCCCCTTGGGCAAGGGCTGTAAGTTATAAAATTTGCCAATTGTTAACGAATAAGGTTTTTTATTGGGAAAAGCGTTTTATTGGGAAAGTTTCATATTTAAGCCAGAGAAATGTATTTTCCATACAAAAAACTTTAGTTTACGGTCAAAAACGTTTATTAGTTCAATTTTTACGGAAATGGTTTATTTTTCGATCCAAAGCTGGACTTTTCCTAACCAAAGATTCAGGATTACTCAATATTTTTCATTATATCCATAATTTTCCTACAAATAACTAGAGTTTACGGTCAAAAAACCTTTATTAGTTCAATTTTTATGGAAATAGCTTATTTTTCGATCCAAAGCTGAACTTTTTCTAACCAAGATTTCACATTTAAGCCAGAGAAATGTATTTTCCATAATTTTCTTAAAAAAAAAAAAAACTAGAGTTTACAGTCAAAAAGCCTTTATTATTTCAGATATTATGGAAATAGTTTATTTTTCGATCCAAAGTTGGACTTTTTTCTAACCAAAGATTCAGCTTAGGTTAGGTTACGTATTTAATATATGCTATGCTTTACCTCCTACCCCTAATGTGCAAATATATAGCCCAAATTTGTTTCTAAGCTATTGAATATTCATTCTATTTTTTTATATTAGCATTAACCAAACCTGACCTCTTTCGTGTATATAAACTATTAAGCGCAACAGTACCGTTGTTTCTTTGTAACCTAAGATATAGTAAAAAATGCCAACACTTCGTTTTAATTTTTTCACTGAATATAAAGAAATGATTTTTCAATAAAATTATCCTTCAAAAACGTTTTCTTTCAAAATTTAACGGTCAAAGAATCAAGGAGAGATATCCCATTCTACAATAGAATAGAATAGAATTTATTTAGACGAAAGCTCAAAGATCGATCAAGTGGACAGCTTCACTTACCTTGGTAATATCATTTGTAGAGACGACGGGTGCCGTGAAAAGGTTAAAAGTAGAATAGCCAATGCTCAGGGTATTTTTTCAGAGTTGAAAAAAGTTTGGAAGAATATGAAATTATGTCTATGAATCAAGAATAGAATATTGGAAGCTACAGTGATGACAATGGTCAAATATAGTTCTGAAGCATGGGCGCTCCAAAAAATGGAGGAAGATTTGCTAGATGTTTTCCAGAGAAATTGCCTACGGATTGTTTTAGGTACCCGACTGACTGACCGCATTTCAAACAGTAGGCTGTACGAAAAGTGTGGTTAAATCCCGCTTTCTAGGGCTATAATGAAAGAAAGGTTGAGATGGCTAGAGCACGTTCTGCAGATGCAGGATGATAGATTGCCAAATATTTTCCTTTTCGGCCAACCGTCTAGGGCTAAACAAAAAGCAGGTCGTCCGCGATTGGTGTGGGAGGTTTGTCGTAAAGAAAGATTTAAGAGAAATGGGAACTTCCTGGGAGGGTGTAAAGACAGAGGCTTTGAATAGATTGGGATGGAGGAGAACCGTGTGTAGCTGTGTTGGCTTCAGGCGACTTGGTGCTCCGATTAGTTGTTAGTAGTAATAGTAGTATTTCTTTGCAAATTGATAATGTTACATATGCCTCTCTCCTTTTACAAATCCCAGAAAAAAGACTAATGAATGGAGAAACTTATTAATGGTTTTTGCTAAACTTGCAAACTCTAGGACAAAAAGTGTATATTATTAAATTTACTCGAATTTGGATTTTATTTCAACATATGCGTGCCTCTCTGGTCAAAATTTTAAAGGAAGCAACAATGAGATGTTTTCCGAAACTGGAACATTCCTAGACAAAAAAGAAAATATTAAAGAGAAAAGTTTGCTGGTTCAAAAGAAAATCTACAAGGAATTAAAAATGCCGTTATTGATTACATAAGCTATTACTTATGGAACTCGAGCAATAAAAGTAATAATTAACTTTACAAATACAGGACTATTCCTCCCTAATCACAAGGGAATTTCATTTCTGCCAAGAAAGGTCCAAAGAATACCTTTCCAAGCAATGCACAACAATGTGTCTATAATTATCTTCAGTTAAAACGTAATCTGTTTTTCTCTTCAGTTTAAATGCTCTATTTTTAGAAATTTCAAAATCATGACCTTTGTGCGTATTGTTATAACTAAAACCATAATTATCCAGTCTCATGTGAACCCATTTGACTTCACATTGTTCGATAAAGGTTTAGAATATTTCTCATTGTAAATTGTCAAAAACGATTCATTTCTCTTTTTCATTGGCGTGCCAAGAAAGACAATTTGAATTAAGTTTTAGATTGCATTCGAGTTTTGAAGAGAATGGATCTAACTTTTATTGTGCGAAAGCACAATAAAACTCCCTCCAAAACACTTGATAAATGTATTAAAATAGTCAGCTTATTCATACTGGTCTAAAGGTCCACAGCTTTTGAGCAGCCCTCCAAAAACACTTGATAAATGTATTGAAATAGTCAGCTTATTCAAACTGGTCTAAAGGTCCACAGCTTTTGAGAGGGCTCAAACCGAACACAATCAATCCGACTCTGTGTGCATGCTGCTTGTCAAAAGGGCGTACCAGCAACATCTAAGGAACGATTGAGAGTAGACCCCGGCGCCACGCCGATGAGGGAAGACCGGTGACGGCGGGACCGAAAACAGCGCGCCGCACCGCCGGTAAGATGTCAGCGGCGCACCACCGGCATGATCAATGTTGACCGCAAACATTAATGTTTTCATCAGTCTTTCTCAAATCACAGCTTAAATTTACAACAGATTCGAGCCTATTCATGAGTTAAAAAATTCACAAATCGCTGGCTGGAAACTGGTCTTCTTCGTTATCCATCAAGAGAAGAAGAAATCTGGTAGAAACGAAATGTCTGTGGCGTTTCAGAACCCTTGTATAATACGAGTAGTTGAAGTGTCTAATGGCTATGTATTTTTAACATAAATAATTATCAAAATTAGTAGTATTTTTTTTATCGAGCATTACTGCATACAAAACTTCAAATACCGTATCACAAAATTCGTCAGTTATCTGGGTAAAAACTTTGAATATAACTTTGAACTTAGAAGCCTAATTTTTTCATAATGCCCTTTGCCTATATCTGTTTTATCACCTTTAAAACAGTTGAAATGGGCGACTTTGATATTGATTGTTTTTTTTTTCTCTTTTGGATTCCTATTAAGCCTTTTTGTATTAAAAAATGGTTTTTAATAACAATTTAAAAAAAATGCATTTTAAAGTTTTTTTGGCTTCTTTATAGAATATATGTCATGTAGGCTAAGGCTGAACGGTTGCTTTTTTATTGCTTTTGGCTGCTCTTTTGGATATTATTCATTTTTTCTTTTGGGGATTCATTCCAAATTATAAACTAATAAATACCTAATATCAGTCAAATTATAAACTGCATCTAAAAGGAGTAAATTTATCAAATTGAAAAATACATGATGAACACTTCACATGAGAACATTCCATTAACAATGAAACAAAAAACACTTAATGATTTATTCGGTATGAAGAAAAATGAAGTGCCATCTATCTTCTTAGGTAAAAAAAATGAAAAGCTCATCTGTTTAAAATGTAATTAAATGAAATAATACGCAAACTGAAGTAGCTCCAGGAAGATGAAAAGATTTTCATCCTAGTTCGTCACTTCTAATCCAAGCAAAATGTTAGGACACTTAGTATCAGTTATTGAGTTTAAGCTTTGATTTCCAAATGCTCACAAAAATTACCAAATTTAAGAAATCTGCAACAATAAGTGACCTGTGTTCAAATTAATCAAAGGCTCCTCTTTGATCCCCACCCTGGCTCAAAGCTTCTGCTATGGTCAAATCCATGGGAATCTCCAAAGAGTTTCTTTTTAAAATAGCTTTCAAGCGTAGTTAGAGGTATTTAGCCTTTTTTGCTTTTCTTCAAAGCTTTGAAAAAAGTGTTATAATATTCCAAATGTTACATTTGTTAAGTTTGTGCATATTTTTGGTAATCATTTGTGGGGTGATCGAATTTTTTTAAAACACTGTAGATACGTAAGAACGTTGCAACATCTAGTACCCTGAGGTCACAAGAATGTCAAAGACTCCTCCTTGAACCTCCCAAATTGACAGCTGTTATTATGACCTGACCTTTTAATGTAAATTGGGCACTGGACCAAGGGCGCCATTGTCACTCAAGCGCAACCTTAGGTGGGGATGTCGATATCGCTTTCGTCACACCAATTCGTTTTAGTGTGAATCTGCCTGGTACTTATGAATGAATTTTTTCAAAGTAAACCCGTTTCATTAATAAGAAAAAAACGGGTTGGACACATATGAGCCTTTCCCTTTGGACGATAAAACAATGCAAGTCCCGTATCACGTATAACTCACGAAAATCTTGTTAATTTTTGTCAACTTTTCAACTTTTTGGCATCCCTGCTTTCAATAAAAAAAAAATCGAGGTACTATCACTTAAATATAATAACTCCCTATGCCCGCCCCCCTCTGGATACAATCTTGATAGGAAACCGTCTCTGCTTTAAATTAAAAAAAAATTACTTTTTGGGATCCCTGCTTTCAATAAAAAAAATTCGAGATATTATCATTTAAAAGTAATACCTCCCAAAACCCCCCCCCCTCACTACCCCCCCTCCCCCCTCTGGATACCACCTTGATAGAATGCCGTCTCTGTTTTAAATTAAAATAAATAACTTTTTGGCATCCCTGCTTTCAATAAAAAGATTTCGAGATATTATCATTTAAATGTAATACCTCCTTACCACTCCCTCTCTGGATACCACTTGGAAAGGATACCGTCTCAGCTTTCGTTAGAAAAATAATTTACTTAATAATTAACTAGGTGACTGACTATATGGTTCAAACAAAAACGCGAAATAACATTAAACAGCTTAGTGTTCCTTGAAAAAAAAAATTGAGGATATGAATAAAGGGGTTAAATGACAACAACAAAAATGTCAAAATTGTTCAGATATACCTCAAAATATTGGAATACTGAGTCATAGATTCGCCGTGGCATTCAATAAGATCCAAAGAATCTAATTAAAAAGGAGCACACACAAAAGCCAAATTAGGCCAGTAGCCTATGAGAAATCACAAAATACCCAAGAAAATGGACAAGTCCTAATGGGGGGCCCTGGGTCTATTAAAATATTTCAATGGTTTCCCAGGGAACTTGATATCATTTTCTTCTGTCTCCATTTTAAATGGAAAAAATAATTATCTTTTTGGCATCCTTGCTTTCAATAAAAAATGAGGTATTATCATTTAAAAATAATACCCCCCTATCCCCCCCCTCATAGGCAATAATTTACAATTTATTTATGAATCATATTTTTGGGGTTACTTCCGGTTCAATGTTTAATTCTCCATCCATGTACATAGCTTAGTCCATAGCTAAATTTTGTCTCAATAGAAGTTTTTTTTTGGGGGGGGGGGGGTAAAAATGGTTCAGAAAGAAGATTGTATTTTCCATCAAGTCTTCAACAATTGAGTATAAAACATTAAGACAATCTTATCTAAAAACAGCAAAAAAAAAAAAAATCTGCAAACTTACAATTCAGCTGTAGAAACAATCTGTCGGTGGTCAATTTCAAAATCCAACTGAAGGCTGAAGCTGTATAGTAGTGAATGCGTTCTGTAATTCTATTCAACTTCAAAATAAAATTCTTGACTACGAATGATGTAAGAAATAGCAATTGGGAAACTGTATTCGAAATTATTTCAATTCACTTCATAGAGACGATACTGTTTTTTCAACATAAGAAGAACTGTGTATATTGCAATATTTGCAATTGCATATTGCATCTGTCTGGTTTTTCTGCAAAGTAACAAAAGAGACGAAAATTAATGAACAAGAGAGTAGTGAAGAATTATGGTATGCAAAGTGGTTTGGCAGGGAAAGTCACAGGTGATAAATCGCTAGGGGTGGCACCGTGATTGCGTGATTTTCGGGGATTCGGGGAACCAAATTTTTTTTGGGGTGACGCATACATTTTCGGGGGAAAACCCGAAAATTCGGGGATAGTGCAAGCCCTGCTTGATTTCTAATCAGGAAAATCGAAATACCAAACAATACGAGAAGGAAAAGCTCCGACTTTGCGGTTGACACAATAAAAAATTGCCGCAAAATTAATTTAAAGTTGACCGAACGCCGTCACCTGTGCCGGCGGTGGCGCGCCTGCGGCACGCCGACGGCGTTAGGACCGGGTCTCTCGTCGGCGGCGTTCGGTCAATCTGCCGGCGCGGCGCCTGGGTCTGATTGAGAGTAAGAAGTTGAAACTTTCAGGGTATGTTGAGGAGGATGTTAACGAGTGATCGGAGGGCAGCCAACCCCCCTGGCCTTTATTTTTCCACCTCCCCTCTAAACTGCTAAAAATTATGATAGAGTGACTTTGTTTAAAATAGTCAAAACGTCTAGTAACTATACCGTCGAGGATACGGTGCCCCCCACATTCTTCAGGGCAAGGATTGTAAATTGTGCAATGTGCCCTTTTTTACATGCATGATTTGTCATGAGGAAAAGGGGTTTGATTCTGGGTGGTTTTGAAATGGCTAAGGGAATTAATGGCGAAACTTCGGGGAATGTTGAAGCGGATGATAAAATAAATCAAAAAATAATACGTATATTCAGTTTATTAAAAAGGCTTAACTGCAATATGTCAGGAGCGGTTGAGAATATTAAGTTTAAACTCTCGGGGCATGTTGAGGGGAATTTTGAAAATAGATCGGAGGACAGCCAGCCCCCCTATAATTCCCTATTTAGCTGCCATTCCCCAAAGATATCTGATCAAAATCTTAGTTTAGAGATGCATACACCTTGTTGAAATTAGATTTTTTCTTTAATCAACATCGAAAAAGCGTTTAGGCCACTCAGGACTATAATTTTTATTTTTATTGGGTCTAGCAGCAAATAAAGATAAATAATATAGATATATGGCCAGTGCTGCAAAGAAAAAAACAAATTAGTATAAAAAAGATCGCTTTAGAAAAGTTACAACTGATTCTTTGTCCTGGTTATACATAACGGTTATAAATACTTAAATGGGTTATAAATACATAGTTATACATATATAATTGGTTATACATAAAAGGGTCATTTGTAAAAGTCTTATTCTGGTTATACATAAAAGGGTCATTCTGGCATCCTTAAACAAAAGAAATTTATTTGTCTTTTATTCCGAAGTAGCATTATCATTCGCTGGGCGAAAAGAAGAATAAAATATGTTATTTCACAGTAGTTTTGGCTCAAGCCGTGTTTTCCTTTTTTTTTTTTAGATAAGATTGCATCAGAGGCATTAGGCCAATCAAGATTTGCAACTGACGCCAAATCTTAATGTCATTTTACGATATTACAAGGGAACACAGAAACTCAGCAACATCTTTAGGTTATGCTTCTCTTTTTTAATTTGTGTTCTTAGCAACGAAAATTTGGCCATTTCAATAAATTGTACATAGCTCAGACGTATTCATACTATGAATACTTCCGACTAGATCTTGAATGATTTCATCTTTTTATTGCTTGTTTGATTTATTACAAACACTGAAGCACAGCTAAAAAGAAAAACGTAGGGAAATGGGAAAATAAATCAAGTTCCCTGCAGGATTGCCACCGTCAATTTCTCACTTATTCCAAAGATTTTTAATGCTTCTGTGATTGTCTTGATAGTTGTGAAACTAGGTACTTATTAGGGATTTTTTTTAGTTGCGATTCGGAAATCCCACCCAGCAATTTAAAATCAACTTAATTATAGGATTAACAACTATACTGTTAGTCTGTTTTCTTAAGACGGAGTCGTTAACATATTATATTCCTCTTAAAGTATAATGTTTTTATATTTTGAACCTTCTCTTGACGGTGTTACATGGGGCTAATGGAGTCCTCCTTACTTTTGTACATTAAATAAAAAGAAATGAAAAATTACAGTAAAGAGTGACATTAAAACTGACAGCGAACCAAACTTATCCTGTTTTTGAAGGGGCATGCCCTACCTCAAACCCCCGCTCTTCGTGCTAAACTTTGGCTAGAGCTTTTATTGAATGTACTATAGAGTGCAATATCTGCAGCCAGCCGATAATTCGAACAACGTCGTGGGAAAATCCTCTAAATCTATAGAAGGACAACAGGGGCAGGGCGTTTGGTCCAGATCTATGGACAATGGCCTCTGCAAGGGCTACCTTGACTCTTTCGGGGTACCTGCAAGACTGGGTACATTGCAATCAACTCTGTACCCACTTGAGGAGTGGCATCCCTCGAGGAAATTATAGCCTAGTAAACGACACAGCATTCGCACGAGATTCGGATTAATAGATAATTCTTCTAGGCTTGGTCTGTTTTGACGGGCGTTTTCGGGCTAAAATCGTCTTCCTAGCTAATTTATCTACTATGGGTTGCCTCCCCGTAGTAGCATAATATTTGTAGGCATGAATATATAATGAGTCGGGGATAATAGGCTTGAGACTGTCTGTGCAGGATTTCGACTCTTGTTGATAGAAGAACATCGCCAAGTGCTGAAAACTATTTTGTGACCAAGATGGGCTCAGGATTGCACAAAGCCTCTATTCATACTGGGGTCCCAGGGACTTCTTGCTGTCCGGTCCTAAGCCAGCTTAAACGCTTCGGTGTAGACTTGAGAAGATATGTTGATCCCCCCCTGCACTTGTATCCGGGATCGTTGCTTTTCCTGAGGCCAAATAATTTCAATGATTTAAAGAACATGAAATTTAGAGCTTGTAACGTTACGACGTTAAAAAATGACCATCGAATTGAAATTTTGACTGACGAATTCGGACGATTTGAACTCGCTTCATTAGAAGTTTCAGAAACTCATATTTAAGGGTTAGGAAGCATGAAATTAGGTGATATAGAATTAGTTTACTCAGGCAGGAAGGTAGGGCTCTTGATGAATAAGGAAGCTGCTAAGTCTTGTTTAGGCTTGAATGGTATTAATATTTGAATATTAAATACTCATTTTATGACTAAAAAGTTCAAGGCATCAGTTATAGTAGTATATGCCCCTGTCGAACTGATTGACGGAGATACTAGTGACTCAGATGAATTTTACTTACAGTTACAGGAGCAAATAGACGGGGTCCCAGGTAGAAATATGGTGTTTTTACTTGGAGATTTCGACCACCAGGTTAGTAGAAATAGGGATAGATAGTAACCTAGCCTAGGTGAATTTGGTGCAGGAAAAGAAAACAGCAATGGCTACAGACTTTTGCAATTTTGTAGGCATAACAATCTAGTTCTAACCAATACGGTGTTTGGTCATAACATGGCCCATAAGATAACATGGTATTCGCGTGATGGTGAGACAGTAAACGTTAGTGATCTAACCGAAGACTGGTAGGATCAATACAAGATACTAGGGTATATGGGAGTGCTGTTTCTTAAATTTAGTGGCTCTGAGGTTAGAAATAAGTTACTGAAGATTATGAATATGAGTTTTGAAAAAAGAGAAGTACCTAACGATTTTAGGAAAACCTTAATTAAACCACTATATAAGAACGATGATAAAAGTGGGTGTGGTAATTATCGAGGCATTATCTGGTCCCTGTAGGTAGCAAATTACTTAGTAATATGATACTTTTTAGATTGAGAGATGCTGTAGACAAAGTTTTAAGAGAAAAATAGTGCAGTCTTAAAAAAGGCAGAGGATATGTCGACCAAATTTTCACTCTCAGGTTAACAATCGAGAAGTGCCTGAGTTGTCAAACACCTTTGGTCCTCAGTTTAATAGATTATGAGCAAGAGTTCGATTTTGTTGATAGAAGAGCCTTAGCAAAGGTCTTATCCTTGTTAATCCTTGTATGGTATACCAGAAAAATACATTAAAGTGATTAGTGGTATCTATGAGAATTATACTACTAGTAGTAAGCTAGTAAAAGGTTTCACGAACACAAGAATATGCAGTGCAGTTTGACGAGCACATTGCAAAAAGCGAACAAAACCTCCCATATTATGGACCTATAAAGCGATCAAACATGTTTTGAAACTATGGACGAGATTGTATAATGCAACCAGATTGGTTTATGAGACAACACCCATTTTTAGGGCCAATCAAAGAGAGCGGAGGCTACTCCATATACGATAACTTGACTAGTAATTGGATTCAAATAAAAGGAGTGATTTTCATTGTAGTTCATATTAGTATGAGAATTGAATTCAGAGAATAGTTTATTTGATACGATATTAGTAGAGAAAATGAGTGGAACATTTACACTATTGGAGCTTGAAGGTGGAGCAGGTAGCAGCAGCCATGATACAAGGGTACCAAAAGTGGCTGTGGAAATAACACGAGGATGTAGACTAAGCCTTGAATCGGACGATATGTATGGTAGATACGTGATATCATTGAGCAAATTTAAACGGGAGGAGCAATTATGCTTTGCTGCAAAACTCATCATTTTTCATATAAATAGACTTCAGGCAGCATTAGATGCACTAGTGAAATATATTCATGAAAACAAATTGAAACAGTGATTATTTTTGTTGTACTTATGCTAAATAAAACTGTTTTTAAATCGAAGATATTTATCTTTCTATAGTGGGCTAGCGTATATTTCTTAGAGTAGAAAAAAAAATCATGGTTAGTCTAAAGTTGGTTGTGAGAGTGTAAGGACACTAAAAAATGGATAGATTTGAGAAAGAGCGAATCATGGGGAATCTTGTGATTATGGAAAAACGTTTGATTCTAAATGATGATTTTCTAGTGTTATCTATTCAAAGGAAGATATTTTCTTAAGGAATGCTTGTTGTTATAATGAAAACTGATTCTCCATCCTTAGACTATTGCATGAAGCTTTTACGTTGTGGTCCAAAGGCATTTACACAATTTATTGGCATATTAATCACGGCACAGCAAAATGATATTGTGGATATGCTTTTAAACACTAGTTTGGAAATTTAGGACTTTTTTCATGAGAAATATGGTGTTCAAGGATGATTTATTCCTCTCTCTCTCTATCCCACTCAATTTTTTATTGGTAGCTCAGTTTCATTTTGGCGGTGAGAGTGTCAACACATGAAAAAATTTTCCGTAAATGTTTACTATGTATGTACAAACTGAGAAGCTGCTCATCATGTGAGAATTGAACAATGATTGATGGGTATGATGAAAAGTGCAGATTATACAACCCATTTAGATTACAAAGAGGATATGCTGTACAAATTAAAGGTTGTAATTCCTGTCTTGAAATGGTGTGTGATTCTCATCCTAGAGGGCACCTATGCTCGAATTGCCACTATGATAAATGTAATCAACGGGAGAATACATATCCTGGTATGATTGGAAAGAATCCTAAGCGTGATTTTAGTTTATTGCTAAGAGATTGGTATCGTCGTGGCTTTAGATTGTTTTAGGAGGAGGAGCCAGGACAGCGATTCAACTGTTGGAACAACAAAAGAATTTGGTTTCTACGTCATCGCTGTGAAGACAATGGCTACTATGATTATAAGCCTACTGATTTTTGTTTGGCTATTACGGAATGTGATTTGTCACTTGAGGACACTGTTTGTGACGTTGCTTCAAATAAGCAACTTGAAACTTACGAAATCTACAAAATGTATGAGAATAGTATCATTGACTATACAAAGAGATATGACAAGAGTGAAGTTACACTCTACTGTAGAAAATGTGACTCCGACATTGCAGCCCATCAGGATCAGTATACCGTGAATTCAGATAATCTACCTGCATTAGTTGTTCTCGATAAGTGCCTATACGTAGTAGAAGATGAAATCTAAAGAGTAGAAAAGTCTTTTTTATCTTGCATGTACATTATTTTTATTAATAAACAATGGCACATGCATTTTTGGAACATTTTATTCGTTGGGTACTAAAATCAAAATTAAACGCCCTTGTTAGTATATAGTCATTTAGAACTTCGGTTAATAGAGGACAGTCAACCTAAATATCGAAAAACTGCTTGTAGGTATAGCCACGACATCTAAACATGAAAAAGAGTAGTGCATGAAAGCCACATGTCTTAGTCGTTAAATCCTGTACTCTCCATTGATTTTGAATAATAGTTTTCCCACTGCTCTCAATAAAGTTGCTGATGTGTGGAGCTTAAAATATATATGATAAGCCAAGAGGATCAAAAAATTCAATATTCTTCACTGTTTGAAAGATGCATAGCCAATGGCCTGTCTTCAAAGTCGATGGACTGCCATTAACAATGATTAGGGTATTGTTAACACTTGGAATTTTTTCAATAAAGTCCGATGGTATGCAATAGGACTTGTACTGGGACATGTATGGATCCATACTAAATACGTTGATTATTTGGTTTGTGTTCATGGTGCTAGGTCTAGTAGAACACTGCCGTCGGGTGTGATTTCCCAATAGGTTTCAAATTGACTCAATGATATTAGCGTGATACTCTCAGTCAAAGCTCCGGCAAATGTGCACTCTAGGCGTGAATTCCCTATTCGTACTAGGATCTTATCCTGGGCCCACAACAGGTTCAAAACAATTACGACATGATTTTTCGAAAACATTGAAACGGCTTTTCCATTTCAAATATTTGATAGTCATGATCTACCGAGTGCATGGTCAAATCGTACACAGTTCTATAGGTTTTTTTTTATCAAATGATAGAGTGTACAGTGGAATACCATTCACTTTGCACACAAGGCTAGATAGACCGAGAAAATTAAAATCATGGGGGGATGCAGTCCAAGACCCTATGGCACTCCCACTCCTCACAAAGGCCGAAATGAGTTTTGATAGAATTCCTCAATTAATAAATGATGAATTGGTATAATTACGAGACCTATTAACAATGTGACGTTGCTTGATGATCATAAGGAGGATAAGAAGTTTAATATTGTGACCATTGGTTCTTAGCTTTTCCACTACCAATGAAACAGAGCTCATAAGCTGTTGTTTTCGGACCTTGAAGAATTGCCAATGTGATAATGACATTGGCATCGGGTGCTGCAGGAAGTGTTTTTCTCAAAATAAAATTCAACTGGGCTAGTTGCAACTTCATGTCAATTTTGATATTGGGGGGGGGTAACCATTGGTATATACTTAATATATTATTATTAAATTTTCCCACAAGATTATACTCCTGGTTCACAGAATTTGTCAACTCACCGTTAGTATCAACACCTTATCGATATTCCTAGCCCAATGACTGTCCTCTCAACTCCTTATATGCCTTTTGTGTCATCATCATAAATTGTATGTAGCTTGCATAGTTGGATAAATTATGGCTAGTGCTCATCCATGTTCTAATAATAAATACATTAATTTGTTTGAACAGGTTGTGTAGCATACAATTTTCATAGGATAGACCATCGGCAGCAGTAGGAGTTGTATTATCTGAACTTTTCTTTACCGCAATATTTAAATCAATAAATTTTGCTGACAAATCAATCAAATAGCCTTCACTGAAAAATATCTGAAAGTTCATATTTTCCCAGGGGGCTGCTGGGGGTGAAATTGTTCATAGTAGCCATACTTGACACTGACATCAACATTTTCAGCATTGAAAAGATTCAATGAGGAACTGATTGATGGATGTGACTCCTTGTGGGGAGAACAACTAATGTTTTTGAAAAGGGCAATTACTTGTGGTTCACAGAACTTTTAAAGTGGCAAAAATCCTTGACACTAAACCCATAACTTATCGCTTGCGCGATACCAAAGATGAAGAGATTCTCGGAGGCTTTTATGACTATGAACTACAAAATGTTAAAAATAATAGTGAAATCTATCAAATTGAAAAGATATTAAAGACCCATACTCGCAGGGGTAAGAAACAGTTACTTGTTCGGTGGCTGGATACAACTCTGATTTTGATTCTTGGATCGGTGTTGGTGATATTGACAATGCCCAATGATTTCTTTGTAACATTTATGTCTAACGTTTCCGATCCTCTCTACAATGACATGAATAAAACAAGTGTTTTTTGGACAAAAATCTCCCCCGCCATTAAATTCGATGATGGAAAGTATTAAGTGGCTTTTGTCGACTGTATTCTCAAAAATACCTATGACATCCTGAGAAAGGATCGTGTGTATGATATAAAAGTTATACCATTTGATTGGTCACTCTTTGTCGAGTATCAATGGGTTGAAGCACTTAAATCTAGTGATACATGTTAAATTGAAATATATAGAATATGATAGTATGACAGATTTGTGTCATACAATCAATAGAAAAATCTCATATCGTAGGAATGGTACATTCCATTTTAATTATTCAATGGAACACGATAGGATTTACATTAGCTCACCTGTTGACACTGAAATAATTCATCTCAATGATAATATGAGAGATGTTCTTGGCTTTAAACAGAATATGATCAATGGGAAAACACTAGTACTGTTAACAGATGGATCAAGTTATTTTTGCTGATTATGCACCTGGTTTCACCTCGAACTCTTGCATATTTCTGTATGCATCCTTTGTAGAAACATCTAGAGTTGGTAATATCAAATGTCCCCCTCCTACGTGTTCTTGAACAAAAAACATCCCACGAACTTGTTCATCACTATAATATAAACCATCTTCAGTCTGTTCCTGTAAATACTTCATATTTGGAACTCTGTCAGTTAACACTAAGAAGTGAATTGGGCGATGCTCTAGCAATAACAAAAGGTTTAGCAGTGATTACATGTCATTTTCAACCCATCGTCGACGTCACCACCATCACCTAAAATGAACAATAGAAGAATTCCATTTGTCTGTCCTGATATCAATTGCTCTGTTGGTGCCCAGGGCCGCCGGCCCACCCGCCGGGGCTGCAGGCCCACCCCGGGGGCAAAATTGTCGGGAAAAAGTGTCGGGAAAGGTTTCTTCAGCGCCCCTGGGGAAAGGTTTTATAAGTTATGAAATTTATACATAAAGCCAGTAAAAGTTGGGATATAGTTAGGTATACATAAAGCCTGTAAAAGTTGGGAGGTTAGGCTAGGTTACCTTAGGTTAGGTTAAGTGATAGCGGTTTTAACAAATCGACAAGTACGATAATTTATTCTTAATTTCCAAAAAGAAAGAACCTCAAAATTTCATAGAACGCTCCTTATTCATTTACTACTTACAAGATAAAGGGAAACAGGTTGCCCGACCATCGATCACGTGTGGGTGACCACCTCTGAATTCTTCCTCCTATTGCTGGAAATTGTCAAGCGAATTTGAGCCTGTTTTTAAATTTAATTTTCGATTGTTTTTAAATAATGTCAAGAAAACACATGTACACACATGTACACACATGTAAACACATCCCGGGGGTGTGGGTCCCGTCCGCGGCCGGCCTTCGGCTCCAGGGGTGGGCCTGCGGCCCCGGGGGTGGGCCTGCGGCCCCGGGGTGGGGGGGTCCCACTCGCGGTGGGCCTTCAGTCTGCGGTTCCCAGGGGGTGTTGGCCCCGTCCACGGCCGGCCTTCGGCTCCGCGGCTCCCATTAGACGATTTTGGAAAAATGTGATGTGGGAGAGGGCCTAGTTGTCCTCCAATTATTTTTGTCACTTAAAAGGGTTATTAGAATCTTTTTTCCATTAGAATGAACCCTCTGTCGACGGTTGTGTTTCGAGTTGGAGTACAAATCTTTTTCAATCTCAACTTTTACTGGCTTTATGTATAAATTTCATAGCTTAAAAACCTTTCCCCCAGGGGCTGAAGCGGACCATTTTATCTCTAAAGACATAGTTATTGAGCCTTTCAACTATGCTGAAGAAAAAAATCCATCTCTAAATTGATTAGACGATTTTGAAAAAATATGCACATTATGACAAGAACTTTCATATATACGAAGTTACTTTGTTCACGTAGAAATAATTTGCATAGTTTTCATGATGCATTAATTTTTCTATGTCCTAATGGCAGCTTTTTCCGACAAGATATAAGAAATATACTTTATATAATTTTCTAACAAAAACTAAAGTTTACGCTCAAAAAAAGCTATATTAGTTCAATTTGTATGGAAATGGCTTATTTTTGATCCAAAACATGGTTTTTTCAAACAAAAGATTCACATTTGAACCAGAGAAATGCATTTTGCTTTATGTATACCTAACTATACCCCAACTTTTACTGGCTTTATGTATAAATTTCATAACTTATAAAAACCTTTCCCCAGGGGGGCTGAAGAAACCTTTCCCGTCACTTTTTCCAGACAATTTTGGAAAAAGTGACGTTACGGTGAAGAATTAAATATCTAAATGTTGATGAAGTATGCGTGTTTCTGTTCGAAATCTCCCCCAAGGGGGTTATATGATGAATGGTGTACAGTGAGTCTTCTGGATTCTTGCCCCGTATCATTTTCATAATAATAATAATTAACCGTTATTAGAGTATATTTTGTGGCGTTTGAAGGTTCTTAAATCCAGTGCAAATTGAAATATGAATAGAAATATAATGATGAATAGTTCAAATGTAGTCGACGATTCTCCAATGGCTGATGTGAGTTTAAATAACTTTTTAAGATATGATAAAATTTTTAATTGAAACTTTATTAAAATTTTTAATTTAAGAATTGAAACTGACTTGGTTTTCCGTAAATTGAATCTTTTCTATGACATTCTATTTCTAAAATCAAATAGTGTGCGTGTATAATTTTGTTCCGTCCTTATCGTATGTTATATATATATATATATATATATATATATATATATATATATATATATATATATATATATATATATATATATATATATATATATATATATATATATATATATATATATATATATATATATATATATATATATATATATATAATATATATATATATATATAGCTGTAATGTAGTAAATAGCGAACAATCGGGGGGGGGGGGTTTCCATGGTAGTGGAGCCAAATTTCTTGACATTATTTAAAAAGCATCGAAAATTAAATTTAAAAACAGGCTCAAATTCGCTTGACAATTTCCAGCAATAGGAGGAAGAATTCAGAGGTGGTCGCCCACACGTGATCGATGGTCGGGCAACCTGTTTCCCTTTATCTTGTAAGTAGTAAATGAATAAGGAGCGTTCTATGAAATTTTGAGGTTCTTTCTTTTTGGAAATTAAGAATAAATGATCGTACTTGTCGGTTTGTTAAAACCGCCATCACTTAACCTAGCCTAAGGTAACCTAGCCTAGCCTCCCAACTTTTACAGGCTTTATGTATACCTAACTATACCCCAACTTTTACTGGCTTTATGTATAAATTTCATAACTTATAAAACCTTTCCCCAGGGGGGCTGAAGAAACCTTTCCCGACACTTTTTCCCGACAATTTTGCCCCGGGGGGTGGGCCTGCAGCCCCGGGGTGGGGGGTCCCACTCGCGGTGGGCCTTCAGTTTGAGGTCCCGGGGGGTGTGGGTCCCGTCCGCGGCCGGCCTTCGGCTCCGCGGCTCCCATTAGACGATTTTGGAAAAATGTGATGTGGGAGGAGGCCTAGTTGTCCTCCAATTATTTTTGTCACTTAAAAGGGGCACTAGAATCTTTTTCCATTAGAATGAACCCTCTCTCGACGGTTGTGTTTCGAGTTGGAGTACAAATCTTTTTCAATCCCAACTGTTACTGGCTTTATGTATAAATTTCATAGCTTAAAAACCTTTCCCCCAGGGGCTGAAGGGGGCATTTATCTCTAAAGACATAGTTATTGAGCCTTTCAACTATGCTGAAGAAAAAAAAATCCATCTCTAAATTGATTAGACGATTTTGGAAAAATATGCGAATTATGACAAGAACTTTCATATATATGAAGTTACTTTGTTCACGTAGAAATAATTTGCATAGTTTTCATGATACATTAATTTTTTCTGTCCTAATGGCAGCTTTTTTGACATCATATAAGAAATATACTTTATATAATTTTCTTACAAAAACTAGAGTTTAGGCTAAAAAAAAAGCTATATTAGTTCAATTTGAAGACGATTTTGGAAAAATGTGATGTGGGAGGGGGCCTAGTTGTCCTCCAATTATTTTTGTCACTTAAAAGGGGCACTAGAATCTTTTTCCATTAGAATGAACCCTCTGTCGACGGTTGTGTTTCAAGTTGGAGAACAAATCTTTTTCAATCTCAACTGTTACTGGCTTTATGTATAAATTTCATAGCTTAAAAACCTTTCCCCCAGGGGCTGAAGGGGCCATTTATCTCTAAGGACATAGCTATTGAGCCTTTCAACTATGCTGAAAAAAAAATCCATCTCTAAATTGATTAGACGATTTTGGAAAAATATGCACATTATGACAAGAACTTTCATATATACGAAGTTACTTTGTTCACGTAGAAATAGACATTTATTTTCCGTTCTATGCACTTCAAAACCTCCACTTAGGAAAGCCAACTAGTTAAAACTGTGCATAAATTCTTGATTTTTAGTTGTGTTACTTAGGTAATAAAGGAAAATTTGGTTTTCTTTCCTAATTTAGTGTGTTTTCTTAAGAAAATGGCCCATCTTTAGCAAATTTAGCCTTAACTAGTTAAAACTGCGCATAAATTCTAGATTTTTAGTTGTGTTAAACAGCTAATAAAGGAACATTTGTTTTTCTTTCCTAATTTAGTGTGTTTTCTTATGAAAATGATCCATCTTTAACAAATTTAGCCTTAGCTAGTTAAAACTGCACATAAACTCTTCATTTTTTGTCATGTTACTTAGGTAATAAAGGAACATTTGGTTTTCTTTCCTAATTTAAGTGTTTTCTTAAGAAAATGATCCATCTTTAACCATCCTCGCTTCTATCAGCTTCGATGCAAGGTGAAACCAAACTGCAAGGTCGCAAATTTTACCTACTTTATTTCTGAAAAACAAGTCATATAATGGTGTTTTTTTTTGTTTTTTTTTCAACCGTTTGTTCTCTTCTTTTGCCTGGTTTGTCAATAAAGAAGGAACAGAAGCCTAAACTTTAATCAGACACCGTTTTAAGTTTAAATCATTTTAGAACTCTATTTCTGAACAGTACTCAGTGTATATCGGGGGGAGAGGGGGGAAGGGGGCAGAGCCTCGCTTCTATCAGGTTCGCTGCAATGTGAAACCAAACTGCAAGGTCGCAAATTTTACCTTTTGCTTTGCTGAAAAGGAGGCGGGATATCTAAGAAAAAAAGAATACATAACTTTATTATGCGTAAATTGAATAGCATTTGATTTCTGAGTTTTAGTATATTTCTCCAAATGAAGTCGCCGGTCCTTCAATAGCTAATGTACGTTAAATTTTAATTTATATTTCCCTCATAGTGCTCTCAATCTTTTTTAGGATGTGTGGAGTGAGTGGGGGCTCACACCTGAGGAGAAAGAGGAGCTTCTATATAGTTGTAATGCAATTGATGTTAGTGAGTTAACACTTGAGGATGAAGAGGAGCTTCTCTGCACATGTGTGTCAGAGGATCTATTGAGGAGGGGGCCTTCGGACCAAATGTGTCAGGTTGTAGATGCCGGGCAAATGACACACAGTTTACCGGAAATTCGAGTAGGTGACGATTTATTTGAGGGGGTGTCTCCTGAGATTGAGTGTATACCACCCCCTCTGATAGATATTATGGTAGTGGAGGAAGGTGACGATAGTGATATTGAATGGTATGAACCTGACATTATATATATAAAAAGTGTTGAAAATATCGATATTTCGACGAGTAAATGATTAGAAAAAATGTTTTATTTTTTATCTTTGATAGAAAACTTGACTGTGGACTGATAGTACTCTATTGGGATGATCTAATCAAACTGAATTATTCATGTACAGAAGTCTCTCTCCTGGTATACTTATTCTATACATATCTAGAATGGGGAAAGTAAATATAGTATAAACAAATATTATTGCATGATTACAATATAGAACTCATTATGCATAACAATAATTAGATTCATCGTTAAATGATATATGAGAGGTCTTCCATCACAATGTCTTTAAATCTTCACTTTAGATTTCTTCTTCTTCGGTGTATAGGCAAGTGTCGTTAACCACTAATGCCGGTAAATCATTCGAATTCACTGTATATTGATCTTGATTGACTGCAAAGTCAGGGTCACATTTTCTACAGTATAATGTAACTTCACTCTTGTCATATCTCTTTGTATAGTCAATGATACTATTTGCATTCATATTATGAAATTCACGAGTTTCAATCTGACTATTTGAAGCAATATCACATATAGTGTTTTCAAATGGTGAATCACAATCGGTAACTGCCAAATAAAAATCACTTGGTTTATAGTCATAATAAGCAGTGTCGTCGAAACAATGACGTAGAATCTAATTTGTCTTGTTACCCCAACAGTTGAATCGTAGACCTGGCTCCTCCTCCCAGAATAATTTGAATCCATGACGATACCAATCACGTAGAAATAAACTAAAATCCCGTTTGGGATTCTTTCCAATCATAGCGGGGTAAGTATTCTCCCACTGATCACATTTATCATAGTGACAATTGGAGCACAGGTGTCCTCTAGGGTGAGAGTCACAAATCCCTTCAAGACATGAATTACATCCTCTAATTTGTACTGCAGAGCCTCTATGTAATTTACAAGGATTACATAATTTACACTGTTTACTATAGTCATAAATAATTGTTCAATTCTCACATTGACACCAACTGCGAATAGTGTACATGCACAGTGGACATGTATAGAACATTTTATTTTTTTTGGTTTCTAATGTCACTTGACTCTCTCACAATTAAAACGAAACTGATCGTTCCTGCCGACGGATAAATTCAGGGTGGAGAAACGGGAGAGGAGTAACTCTGTGACATCACCTCTTTCAAATGGTGGAGGGGGACCGTCTACATTGAATCCATTGGCAATGTTTTCAAAAGTGTATCCAAGATATGATTCTGCTTTGTTCCAATTAATATACCAATAAATTGAGTATAAGCATTTGAGTCACATCGACAAAGATTCATAAAATAGTCCAATGGGGGAGAATCAGTTTTCATTATATTGTCAAGTGTTCCCCGAGAGAATATCCTGCGTTGAAGGGATAACTCGAGAAAATCATCATCCAAAATCAAATGTTTTTCCATTAACACTAGATTCGATCTAATTCTCTCTTTCTTAAATTTATTCTTTTTCAATTCTTTCACTCTGACTGCTGACTCTAGACTGACCATGATTCGTTGGCCCTAGCATTCTAAGCTACCCAGAAGAGAAAGGGAACATTTTCGATTTCGAAACAATTTTATTGAATAATTACAACAACAACAATACTAGTAAGCATGTAAAATTAGCGATACAGTTTATTGTCTTCGATATGTTTCACTAATGCACTTAAAGCACATTGAAGTCCATTCACATGCGCTATATCAACTTTAGCAGTGAAACATAATTGATCCCTCATTTTGAATTTTCTGAAGTATATCACATATATTGCGTATACTTTACCCCATTCCAGAAAAACCCTTGATCATATCATTATTTCTATTGTAGTATTTGGGCCTCGTTCACCTTTGCCTTTAACTTCAAAGTCATCTTCTAATAAGGTAAAAAGCCCACTCGTCATCATCATCAACACACAAATAAATATCCGAATGAGTAAAGTCAAACTGTTCTTCTCACTTCTCTGAATTCAATTCACTGACTAATAAACAAAAACTATAGCGAAAATCCTTTCCTTATATTCTCTGCAACCCTCTCCCACTAATATGTAACCAGCCCTCTGATTGGCTTAGAAGTAGACACGTGATTTGTTTCCCGTTATCGGATCAATAAAATTCCCAATCGATTACGCAATCAAGTTCTCGGAAATCCACTTCCTCTTCGATTACACAATCAATTTCTCAGAAATCCATTTCCTCTAGGGAGTCCATGCCCATATATGGTGTTCGTTTCGGATCTCATGAGGTTAGGCTAGGTTACGCAATCAATTTCTCGGAAACGTGTTCTCCCTGGGTATTCCATGCCCATATATGGTGCCCCCCATCGGACTGACAGCACAGGTGTTCTCTCTAGGGACTCTATGCCCATATATGGTTTTCGTCTCGGACTGACAGCACAGGTGTTTTCTCTAGGGACTCTATGCCCATATATGGTGTTCGTCTCGGACTGGCACCCCCTTTTCTACTGTCACAGTAGTGACTCGTGTCCCAAACTTAATAACCAGTGACACCAGGACCCGAACCCCTATCCTCAGGATTTTTAGTCTAGCACTTTGACCATTCGGCTAAGACAGCTCATAAGTAATTATATTTTCGTTTTTGCCAAAACAAGACATCAAGGTCCTGCGTATCCTCAATTAAAAAAAAAAAAAATCTTTTCGCATGCTGGCCAATGGTCTGTGTTTTGTAGGTACAGATTTCCTGCTTCACTGCCTTCGACTAGGAGTGCAATGCGTGGTTGGGGGCAAATCATCTGTTGCTTCCCGTGCTTTCTCCCCAGATTTCTCCGGGCATCCATTTAGAGCTAAATCAACTCTGTTTGAGCTTACAGAGTCATACTACTGACTCGTGTTCCAAACCCAATAACCAGCGACACCAAGACCCGAACCCCTGTCCTCAGGATTTCTAGTCTAGCACTTTGACCACTCAGCTAGGACGGCTCAAAATAAGACAATACCGTCAATAAGACCATATTTTTACCTCAAAATCTGTCTGGATTTGTACCTATTACTATATTTCTATACTTCACTAAAATTTATGTTACGTTTCAGGTAATTGGAATAAAACCCCTCAGCCTTCTGCATGGAATGGGAATTTCATTTGTCAGTTTTGTTGGACAGTATGGATATGATCGAGTGTTATCTGTACTTGGAAGGCATCTCAGAGACTTCCTTAACGGTATAGTACCTTCTTTGCCTGAAGTAGCTTTCAATGGTGGATATTAATTTTTGAAACATAGTTCGTATGTGTACTAATAGAGCTACCCCCTCCTAGTTAAAGCTAAATAATCATATCGAATCCTCGCAAGACTGCTGAACAACTGTCCATAATGTCATAACACCCTTGAAATGTACAATTTTTAAATACTTGCCTAAAAATAAAACTTTGTACATAGGGAGAGATGTGCAGAGATGTCATTGGACTTTCGTGTAAATGAACCCCGTACAACTAAACCCATGTAACTGAACCCTGGTGCATCTGACCCCAAGTTCACCTGAGCCCTCTGTTTAACTGAACCCTCGTGTACCTCAACCCCCGTCCAATTGAATCCTCGTGTAACTGAACCCTTGTGTAACTGAACCCTCGTGCAGCTGAACCCCCGTGCAACCCGACCCCGTTTAACTGAACCCCCATGCAACTGAACCGTCGTGCAACTAAACCCCCATTTAACTAGAGCCCCGTAAAACTCAGCCCCCTTCAATTGAATCCTCGTATAGCTGAACCGTCGTGCAATTGAACCCCCGCTTAACTGGACCCCCGTACTACTCAGCCACATTCTCCTAAGCCCATTTAACTGAATCCTCGTTCAACTGAACTTCCAAGCAGCTTAACTCTATTTAACTAAGCCCTCGCTCAAGTGAACCCTTGTTCAGTGGAGCCTCCTTTTAACTCAACCCCTGTTTTTAATTGCCTTCATGATCTCCACCTGCAACTCTAACTTTGAATCATCTGGTACTTTATTCAGATGAGATAACAGTGATTGTAGAAAGAACCGCCCCAGATCATGCTGGTCATCGCTGTTTTTTTGTTTTTTTTTCAATTGCTTGCTGTTCCTTCAGGTCTGTTTGATCTCTAGACCCTGTCTTTGTTCTATTATGAGTTTGATTTTGGCTTGTTGATGCATATATTTGTTGCCTACTAGAAGCTTGGGAACTTGGGATGTTTGTTTGATTGTTAATGAGAATTTCTTCACTAGGGGTAATAAAATTAGCATCATTCACCTCATGATAAATATATTGTTGGCTGCTAACTGCAGCATGTGAAACATCTTGATCAGGAGATTTGGCAAAAATACTTGTTGTATAGTTCAAGGTATTCTCACTAGAGACATCCCCTGCACACTGAATAAATTTCCAGCGATATATTCTCATCTTGAACAGTGTTCCCTGTTGTCTTACGGTTCCTTTCAATTATATGTTCTGAAAGTAAGTTTATTCTTTGTACAAGCTTTTGGTCTTCTGGATTTAAACTTACACTAGCACCAGATCCACTTGTAGATCTCCCTTTTTTCTTTAGGTAGACATATTGGTCTCTCAGGTACTCAAGCTCCCCCATCTTTTCATAAGCTCATTAACTAGAAAAAAACCACAATGATTACTAAATTTTTCAATTTTTAAACTTTAAACATACTCATTTTATAGTCCAATTTTATTCCAGCTTGTTTGTAAAATATATTGTGAAGATTTAGTTAATTTTTCTCCTCAATAGCAAGAACTCCATAGCTGATTAATTCTATGGAGCAACAAAAAAAGAATTTTTTGGACCACAGAAAGTCAAGGATCACTTAGTAAAGAAGTAAATTTAGTGTGCCTTAAATCAAATCGATTGAAACAAGTACTTTGCCTACACCCAATTATAAAACATTTGTTAGGGTACTGACTGAATTAAAATCATTTCTTTGCTACTACAATACTTCAATGCAAAAATAATCAATAGACTGTACTGTATTTCCATTTGTTTATCAAAGTTGAGTGTCACTTAAAACCTGTTGGTCATGGGCCAAAAAAATATGCATATTCAGTGTCCTGATTGGAAGCTTTAAAATACAATACAATTTTTTTTGTTTGTATCAAATTTTAAGGTTGCTTTGGGTCCAACTAAAGTTAGTCAAAATCAACTTCTACTTGAAGACAATATCCACACACAGGTGTTTTTGGAAATGATGGCATTGTATTTACTATTCTCCTTTTTTTTCCTTTTTTCAAAGTTCATATTTTTCTACGACATTTTCCTTCCTTTCAGACAAAGTTCTTAAAGATTACACATTACATAGATCTAATGACCAAAAATTAATTCTAACTCATTCAAATCTTTGTGCTAAAGGGTTTTATCCTTCATTTAAATTCTTATTAATGTTTGGTAGCTGATATATCTTTCTGTGTCAACAAATCCTTACAAATATATTTCAACACCACAGAAAAAATTGCTGTAGCCTACTGTGAATACGCTGTCTGTTGTGAATTCCATAAATATAATTTTCACATATTGGAAATGTAGATAAAGTGTTGTTGTAAAAAAATAATTTAAAATATATAGCCTATTGCCTATGCTATAAACAAAACTTTGCAGATCACTTATACTTGTAATATTTTTGTACTTATTTCCAATCAAAACTTAGGTAATATTGTACAATTTTAACATTTTGAGAAAAAAACAAATAGCCTTAAATAGCCCATATTGAACCCAATCATGAGTAGTATTGATATAACTATAGGTACAAGACAGGTACCCAATGTAGCTATAACGATAGGTACAAGACAGGTACCCTATATAGATATAACGCTAGAGAGTGGGGTGTATCCCTATATAGCTATAACGCTAGAGAGAGGGGTGTCTCCCTATATAGCTATAACGCTAGAGAGCGGGGCGTCTCTCTATATAGCTATAACACTAGATAGCGGGGTGTCTCCCAATATAGCTATAACGCTAGAGAGCGGGGTGTCTCCCTATATAGCTATAGCAGTTAAGAGCGGACAGTCCCCCCATATAGCTATAACAGTTTCAAGCGGACAATACTCCCGCCATACAAGCAGACAGTGTAATGACCAGAATTCAACCACCGTGAAAATTCGCGCTGATCTGTGTTAAAAGTGCGTAATGTTTTCATGCTAGTGATGTTTTCATGCTAGTGAACGTGGATATAAAAAGTCCAATACCGAGTTAGTATCTCAGTCAATAAGTTGAATTTGAATAGTTTATATTATTTCAAATTGGAGAAATAAACGTTCAAGTATTGTGAGAATGAGTAGTTTCACACTAATACACCTCTAAGGAGCCGACAGTGATGTTGTGAAGACAAGGGCCCCCAATGTAGCATTTGAAATTGGAAAGGATTCCCAACTAACATTTGATTGGGATGAGATGTTTGGCAGACACGTTATATCATTGAGTAAATATATTTCAGATGAACAATTATGCTTTACCGCAAAAGTGAATATAATGTATTTATCACGTCTAAAACATTGATTGAATGCTATTATGAATGAGATTGAGGAAAATGGATTGATTCATCTATCGCAAAGAGAGTGAAAATATATTCTTTTATTACATTTCTGTTAATACAAATGTTTTTTCTTATCATGTTTTTTTTTTGATTAGACACTCTAGATGATCGTTTACTCCACTGTCTCTCTCTATGGTGGGTGGTGGTGGTGTTGTCCAATAGGTATTGAGATTATGTACAAAGTAGAAACTTGCGATTGTTATTTTAGTCCATATTTGGTAGTGGGAGTATCAAGGATGATTGGATTTGACAAACATAGGATCTTACAGAATCTAATCAAATTGGAAACATGTTTAGTGTTAGATGATGATTTTTAGGAATTATCTCTTCAACAGAAAAAATTTTCTCTGGCAACACTTAATTGTATAATGTGAGCTGATTCTCCATCCTTGGATTATTGTATGAAGCTTATGCATTGCGAATCAAATGCATTTACTCAATTTATTGATGTATTAATTAAAACGAAGCAAAATGACATTGTGATTCTGCTTTTAACCACTACCTAGAAATTCATTCTTTAAAACAGTAGGAAATAAGTTTTTGTGACGATGCTCGATTACTCCTCCTCATCCTTCTCCTAGAAGACAATGTTATTTTTTTATTGATTTTGAGTCAGTTTCTTTCTGGCAGTGAGACGGTCAACATCGGAAAAAATTTTCATACATGTTCACTATGTTTATATACATTGGGCAGCTGGTCTTCATGTGAGAACTGTACTACAGTTGATACACAATCCATGTAAATTGCATAAAGGATATGCTGTACAAATTAAGGACTGTAATACCTGTCTTGAAGAGACTTGTGACTCTCATCCTAATGGATATCTATGCTCCATTTTTCATTTTGATAAGTGTGACCAGTGGGAAAATACTTACCCTGGTATGATTGGAAAAAACCCTTAAAACATGACTTCAGTTTATTTCTAAGGGATTGGTATCGTCGCGGCTTAAAATTGTATTGGGAAGAAGAATTTGGAGCACGTTTTAATTGTAAAAACATGAAGAGAGTATGGTTCCTGCGTCATCGTTGTGAGGATAATACAAGTAATGATTATAAACCTAACGATTTTTATTTGGCTGTGACAGAAAGTGATTCTTCATATGAGAATATTGTTTGCGACATTACTTCAAATAATCAGATAGAAACAGGTGAATTTTTCAATATGAATCGTAATAGTATCATTGACTTCACAAGAAGATTTAATAAAAATGAAGTTACAATATATTGTGGAAAATGTGATCCGGACTTTGCACGCCAGGATCAGTACAAGTTGAATCCAAATGATCTGCCACCACTTATCGCTGTCGAAGACGATGGCTATGATGATGATGATGATGATGACAATCTAAATGACTATGAAGAAGAAGAAATCTAAAAAAATGAAGACAATAGACTTTTTTATAATGCATATATATTTTATTAATAAACAAATTCACATACATTTTTAAAACACTTTATTCTTAGGGCACTGAAATCAATACTGTACAGGTATGAGAGGGTATTTTCTACTAGAAAGTCATTCAAACGTGGACTGTGTACATAAATGTTGAGAAATTCACTGAAAGTATAATCACGACATCGAAAAATGAAATAAAGTAATGCATGAAAACCACAGCTTTTGGTTGATAGATCCTGTACTCGCATCCGATTTTGAATAATTGTCTTCCCACTTCCTTCAAGGTAGTTTTTGATGTGAGGTGTGTAGAATGCATATGGTAGACCAAGAGGATCAAAAAATTCTATATTCTTCGCTGTTTGATAGATGCATAGCCAATGACCCGTCTGCACAGTCGACGGACTACTATTAACAATGATAATGGTTTTTTTAACAGTATGAATATATTGAAGGAAATCTGAGGGTATACAATAGGATTTGTATTTGGACATAAAAGGATCCATGTTAAATTCATTGATTATTTGATTGGTGTTCATGGTGCCAGGTCTAAAAGAACATTACCATCGGGGTTAATTTCCCAGTAGGTTTCAAGTTGATTTAGTGATATTAATGTTAAACTCTCTATCAAAGATTTGTCAAAGTTGCACTCCGAAAGTACAGTACCCGTTCGGATAATACTCATATCTTGAGTACCAGACAAGTCCAAAACAATGATAACATGGCTTTTTGCAAAAATTGAATCGGTAATACCATTTTCATATAATTGAGAATCTCGATCTAGCGATTGCATTGTCAACCCATAGAGGGTCCTATAGGATTTATCAAAGGATAAATTGTATAGAAGAATTACGTTTACAATAAAGACAAAAGAGGAACGTCCAAATATTTCAATTTAGAATGATAAGGTTGTCCGCAATCCTCTGGCACTGGCACTTTTTAAAAATGCCAAGGCGAGTTTCGACGGAATTCCACCATTGATAAATGAAGAATCGGTGTAGGTACTTGATCCAATGGCAATATGACGTTGATTGGCGATCGTGTGAGGAACGAGCAGTTTGATATTATTTTCAGAGGCTCTTAGTTTTTGAATTGCCAAAGCAACAGAACTCATAACCTGTTGTTTTCGCAGATGAAGTAATTCAGAGGTGAGATTGACAGCATCATCGGGTGATGCATCAAGTTTTTTTCTCAATATGAAATTGAATGGTGCAAGTTGTAATTTTATATAAGTTATAACATTGGGGGGCATCCATTGGGATATATTAAATATTTCATGATTGAGTCTACCAGCTAAATGATACTCCTTGCTCACTGCCCAAGTGAGTTCACCGTCAGTATCAACATTTGTTCTATAGTCATAGCCCATTGGCAGACCTCTGCAAAATCAAGAGAATGTAACAGTGACAAGGTAAACCACGACAAAACACGACTGAACTATTCCAACTCTTGCATTTCAAGGAATGAAATCCAAAATAAACTTCGAAAAATCAAGAGAATGTAATTGCGACAAGGTAAACAATGATAAAACACAACTGAAATATACCAACTTTTGTATTTCAACGACAGAAATCCAAACAGAACTTTGAAAAATCAAACGACTGTAACTATGACAAGGTAAACCATGACAAAACACTATTGAAATATTCCAACTCTTGCATTTCAACGAAAGAAATCCAAAAATGAACTTTGAAAAATCAAGAGAGTGTAACTGTGACACGGTAAACCATGACAAAACACTACTGAAATATTCCAACTCTTGCATTTCAACGAAAGAAATTCAAAATTAACTTTGAAAAATCAAGAGAATGTAACTGTGACAAGGTAAACCATGACAAAACACTACTGAAATATTCCAACTCTTGCATTTCAACGAAAGAAATCCACAATTAACTTTGAAAAATCAAGATAATGTAACTTTGACACGGTAAATCAAAACAAATCAATACTTAAATATTCCAACTCTTTCATTTAAAGGAAATAAATCCACATTCAACTTTTAAAAATCAAGAGATTGTAACTGTGACAAGGTAAACCATAACAAAACACTACTGAAATATTCCAACTCTTGCATTTCAACGAAAGAAATCCAAAAATGAACTTTGAAAAATCAAGAGAATGTAACTGTGACAAGGTAAACCTCGATAAAACACTATTGAAATATTCCTGCTCATACAATTCAACGACAGCAATCCAAAATGAACTTTGAAAAATCGAGAGAATGTAAGTGTGAGAAGATAAACCATTACGAAACACTACTGAAATAACACATCTCTTGCATTTCACGTAAGAAATTCAAAATGAACTTTGAAAAATCAAGAAAATGTAACTGTGACAAGGTAAACCACGACAAAACAAGAAATCCAAAATGAACTTTGAAAAATCAAGAGAATGTAACTGTGACAAGGTAAACCACGACAAAACACCACTGAAATATTCCAACTCTTGCAAAATAAGGAAAGAAATCAAAAATGAACTTTGAAAAATCAAGAGAATGTAACTGTGACAAGGTAAACCACGACAAAACACTACTTAAATATTTCAACTCTTGCATTTCACGAAAGAAATTCAAAATGAACTTTGAAAAATCAAGAGAATGTAGCTGTGACAAGAATGTAACCACGACAAAACACTACTGAAATATTCCAACTCTTGCATATCACGAAAGAAATTCAAAATGAACTTTGAAAAAATCAAGAGAATGTAACTGTGACAAGGTAGATACCTTGTCACAATGTGGTTTACCAACACTACTGAAATATTCTAATTCTTGAATTTCAACGACAGAAATACAAAATGAACTTTGAAAAATCAAGGGAATGTAACTCTGACATGGTAAACCACGACAAAACATTACTGAAGTATTCCAACTCTTTCATTTCAATGAAATAAATCTAAATTGAACTTTGAAAAATCAAGAGAATTTAATTGTGAGAAGGTAAACGACGATCAAACACTACTGAAACATTCTAACTCTTACATTTCAAGGAAAGAAATCCAAAATGAAGTTTGAAAAATCAAGAGAATGTAACAGGGACAAGGTAAACCACGACAAACCACTACTGAAATATTCCAACTTTTGCATTTCAAGGAAAGAAATCCAAAATGAACTTTGAAAAATCAAGAGAATGTAACAGTGACAAGGTAAACTACGACAAAACACTACTGAAATCATCCAACTCTTGCATTTCAATGAAAGAAATTCAAAATGAACTTGGAAAAATCAAGAGAATTTAAAAATCCAAAATGAGCTTTGAAAAATCAAGAGAATTTAACTGTGACAAGGTAAACTACGACAAAACACTACTTAAATATTCCAACTCTTGCATTTCAAAGAAAGAAATTCAAAATGAACTTTGAAAAATCAAGAGAATGTAACTGTGACATGGTAAACCACGACAAAACACTACTGAAATATTCCAACTCTTGCATTTCACGACAGAAATTCAAAATGAACTTCGAAACATCAAGAGAATGCAACTGTGACAAGGTAAAGCACAACAAAACACTACTGAAATATTCCGACTCTTGCATTTCAACGAAAGAAATTCAAAACGAACTTTGAAAAATTAAGAGAATGTAACTGTGACAAGGTAAACCACGACAAGACACTATTGTAATATTCCAACTCTTGCATTTCAACGAAAGAAATTCAAAATGAACTTTGAAAAATCAAGATAATGTAACTGTGAAAAGGTAAACCACGACAATACACTACTGAAATATTTCAACTCTTGCATCTCACGAATGAAATTCAAAATAAACTTTGAAAAATCTAGAACATGTAACTGTGACAAGGTAAACCACGACAAAACACTACTGAAATATTCCAACTCTTGCATTTCACGAAAGAAATTCAAAATGAACTTTGAAAAATCAAGAGAATGTAACTGTGACAAGATAAAGCATAACAAAACACTACTGAAATATTCGAACTCTTACATTTCAACGAAAGAAATCCAAAATGAACTTTGAAAAATCGAGGGAATTTAACTGTGATAAGGCAAACCACAAAAGAACACTACTGAAATATTCCAACTCTTGCATTTCAAGGAAAGAAATCCAAAATGAACTTTGAAAAATCACGTGAGTGCAACATTGAAACGGTAAACCACGACAAAACATTACTGAAATATTCCAACTCTTACATTTCAAGGAAAGAAATCCAAAATGAACTTCGAAAAATCAAGAGAATGTAACTGTGACAAGGTAAACCACGACAAAACACTACTGAAATATTTCAACTCTTGCATTTCACGAAAGAAATTCGAAATGAACTTTGAAAAATCAAGAGCATGTAACAGTGACAATGGTAAACCACGACAAAACATTATTGAAATATTTCAACTCTTGCATTTCACGAAAGAAATTCAAAATTAACTTTGAAAAATCAAGAGAATGTAACTGTGACAAGGTAAAGCATAACAAAACCCTACTGAAATATTCCAACTGTTGCATTTCAACGAAAGAAATCCAAAATGAACTTTGAAAAATCAAGGGAATGTAACTGTGACATGGCAAACCACGACAAAACACTACTGAAATATTCCAACTCTTGCATTTCAAGGAAAGAAATCCAAAATAAACTTTGAAAAATCAAGAGAATGTAACTGTGACAAGGTAAACCACGACAAAACACTACTGAAATATTCCAACTCTTGCATTTCAAGGAAAGAAATCCAAAAATGAACTTTGAAAAATCAAGAGAGTTTAACTGTGACACGGTAAACCACGACAAAACACTACTGAAATATTCCAACTCTTGCATTTCAACGAAAGAAATTCAAAATGAACTTTGAAAAATCAAGAGAATGTCACTGTGAAAAGCTAAACAACGACAAAACACTACTGAAAAATACCAACTCTTGCATTTCACGAAAGAAATTCAAAATGAACTTAGAAAAATCAAGAGAATGTAACTGTGACAAGGTAAACCATGACAAAACACTACTGAAATATTCCAACTCTTGCATTTCAAGGAAAGAAATCCAAAATGAACTTTGAAAAATCAAGAGAATGTAAATGTGACAAAGTAAACCACGACAAAACACTACTGAAATATTCCAACTCTTGCATTTCAAGGAAAGAAATCCAAAATGAACTTTGAAAAATCAAGAGAATGTAACTGTGACAAGGTAAACCATAACAAAACACTACTGAAATATTCCAACTCTTGCATTTCAACGAAAGAAATCCAAAAATGAACTTTGAAAAATCAAAAGAGTGTAACTGTGACACGGTAAACCATGACAAAACACTACTGAAATATTCCAACTCTTGCATTTCAACGAAAGAAATTCAAAATGAACTTTGAAAAATCAAGAGAATGTCAATGTGACAAGGTAAACCACGACAAAACACTGCTGAAATATTCCAACTCTTGCATTTCACGAAAGAAATTCAAAATGAACTTTGAAAAATCAAGAGAATGTAACTGCGACAAGGTAAACCATGACAAAACACTACTGAAATATTCCAACTCTTGCATTTCAACGAAAGAAATCCAAAAAGAACTTTGAAAAATCAAGAGAATGTAACTGTGACAAGGTAAACCATAACAAAACACTACTGAAATATTCCAACTCTTGCATTTCAACGAAAGAAATCCAAAAATGAACTCTGAAAAATCAAGAGAGTGTAACTGTGACACGGCAAACCACGACAAAACACCACTGAAATATTCCAACTCTTGCATTTCAACGAAAAAAATTCAAAATGGACTTTGAAAAATCAAGAGAATGTAACTGTGACAAGTTAAACCACTACAAAACACTACTGAAATATTCCAACTCTTGCATTTCACGAAAGAAATTCAAAATGAACTTTGAAAAATCAAGAGAATGTAACTGTGACAAGGTAAACCATGACAAAAAAAGAAATCCAAAATGAACTTTGATAAATCAAGAGAATGTAACTGTGACAAGGTAAACCACGACGAAACACCACTGAAATATTCCAACTCTTGCATTATAAGGAAACAAATCCAAAATGAACTTTGAAAAATCAAGAGAATGTAACTGTGACAAGGTAAACCACGACAAAACACTACTTAAATATTTCAACTCTTGAATTTCAATGAAAGACATCCAAAATGAACTTTTAAAAATCAATAGAATGTAACTGTGACAAGGTAAACGACGACAAAACACTACTGAAATATTCCAACTCTTGCATTTCAATGAAAGAAATCCAAAATGAACTTTGAAAAATAAAGAGAATGTAAATGTGACAAAGTAAACCACGACAAAACACTTCTGAAATATTCCAACTCTTGCATTTCTAGGAAAGAAATCCAAAATGAACTTTGAAAAATCAAGAGAATGTAACTGTGACAAGGTAAATCATAACAAAACACTACTGAAATATTCCAACTCTTGCATTTCAACGAAAGAAATCCAAAAATGAACTTTGAAAAATCAAGAGAGTGTAACTGTGACACGGTAAACCACGACAAAACACTACTCATATATTCCAACTCTTGCATTTCAACTAAAGAAATCCAAAATTAACTTTGAAAAATCAAGAGAATCTAACTGTGACAATGTAAACCACTACAAAACAATACTGAAGTATTCCAACTCTTGCATTTCAACGAAAGAAATACAAAATAAACTTTGAAAAATCAAGAGAATGTAATTGTGACAAGGTAAACCATAACAAAACACTACTGAAATATTCCAACTCTTGCATTTCAACGATAAAAATCCAAAAATGAATTTTGAAAAATCAAGAGAGTGTAACTGTGACACGGCAAACCACGAAAAAACACTACTGAAATATTCCAACTCATGCATTTAAACTAAATAAATTCAAAATGAACTTTGAAAAATCAAGAAAATGTAACTGTGACAAAGTAAATCACGACAAAACACTCCTGAAATATTCCAAATCTTGCATTTAACGAAAGAAATTCAAAATGAAATATGAAAAATCAAGAGAATGTAACTGTGACAAGGTAAACCATGACAAAAAAAGAAATCCAAAATGAACTTTGATAAATCAAGAGAATGTAACTGTGACAAGGTAAACCACGACAAAACACCACTGAAATATTCCAACTCTTGCAAAATAAGGAAAGAAATCCAAAATGAACTTTGATAAATCAAGAGAATGTAACTGTGACAAGGTAAACCACGACAAAACATTACTTAAATATTTCAACTCTTGCATTTCACGAAAGAAATTCAAAATGAACTTTGAAAAATCAAGAGAATGTAGCTGTGACAAGAATGTAACCACGATAAAACACTACTGAAATATTCCAACTCTTGCATATCACGAAAGAAATTCAAAATTAACTTTGAAAAATCAAGAGAATGTAACTGTGACAAGGTAAATACCTTGTCACAAGGTGGTTTACCAACACTACTGAAATATTCCAACTCTTGCATTTAAACGAAAGAAATCCAAAATGAACTTTGAAAAATAAAGGGAATGTAACTGTGACAAGGTAAACCAAGACAAAACACTACTGAAATATTCCAACTCTTGCATTTCAAGTAAATAAATCTAAAATGAACTTTGAAAAATCAAGAGAATTTAACTGTGACAAGGTAAACGAAGACAAAACACTACTGAAATATTCGAACTCTTGCATTTCAAGGAAAGAAAACCAAAATGAACTTTGAAACATCAAGAGAATGTAATAGTGACAATGTAAAGCACGACAAACCACTACTGAAATATTCCAACTGTTGCATTTCAAGGAAAGAAATCCAAAATGAACTTTGAAAAATCAAGAGAATGTAACTGTGACAAGGTAAACTACGACAAAACACTACTGAAATATTCCAACTCTTGCATTTCAAGGAAAGAAATCCAAAATGAACTTTGAAAAATAAGGAGAATGTAACTGTGACAAGGTAAACCACGACAAAACACTACTGAAATATTCCAACTCTTGCATTTCACGAAAGAAATTCATAATGAATTTTGAAAAATTAAGAAAATGTAACTTTGACAAGGTAAACCACGACAAAACACTACTGAAATCATCCAACTCTTGCATTTCAATGAAAGAAATCCAAAATGAACTTTGAAAAATCAAGAGAATGTAACTTTGAAATATTAAACCACGACGAAACACTACTGAAATATTCCAATTCTTTCATTTCACGATAAAAATTCAATATTAACTTTGAAAAATCAAGAAAATGTAACTGTGACAAGGTAAAGCACAACAACAGACTACTTAAATTTTCCAACTCTTGCATTTCAACTAAAGAAATTCAAAACGAACTTTGAAAAATTAAGAGAATGTAACTGTGACAAGGTAAACCACGACAAGACACTACTGTAATATTCCAACTCTTGCATTTCAA
Organism: Artemia sp. Qi Xiang Cuo; assembly: GCF_049724085.1. Lineage (NCBI taxonomy): Eukaryota > Metazoa > Arthropoda > Branchiopoda > Anostraca > Artemiidae > Artemia > Artemia sp. Qi Xiang Cuo. The sequence continues at coordinate 63,044,727 of NC_142795.1, read as the reverse complement.
CAAAAGAAATTCAAAATGAACTTTGAAAAATCAAGAGAATGTAACTGTGACAAGGTAAACCACGACAATACACTACTGAAATATTTCAACTCTTGCATTTCACGAAAGAAATTCGAAATGAACTTTTAAAAATCAAGAGATTGTAACAATGACAATGGTAAACCACGACAAAACACTACTGAAATATTTCAACTCTTGCATTTCACGAAAGAAATACAAAATGAACTTTGAAAAATCAAGAGAATGTAACTGTGACAAGATAAAGCATAACAAAACACTACTGAAATATTCGAACTCTTGCATTTCAACGAAAGAAATCCAAAATGAACTTTGAAAAATCGAGAGAATTTAACTGTGACAAGGTAAACCACCACAAAACACTACTGAAATGTTCCAACTCTTGCATTTCAAGGAAAGAGATCCAAAATTGAACTTTGAAAAATCAAGAGAATGTAACTATGACAAGGTAAACCACGACAATACACTACTGAAATATTCCAACACTTGCATTTCAAGGAAAGAAATCCAAAATGAACTTCGAAAAATCAAGAGAATGTAACTGTGACAAGGTAAACCACGACAAAACACTACTGAAATATTTCAACTCTTGCATTTCACGAAAGAAATTCGAAATGAACTTTTAAAAATCTAGAGCTTGTAACAATGACAATGGTAAACCACGACAAAACACTACTGAAATATTTCAACTCTTGCATTTCACGAAAGAAATTCAAAATGAACTTTGAAAAATCAAGAGAATGTAACTGTGACAAGGTAAAGCAGAACAAAACACTACTGAAATATTCCAACTGTTGCATTTCAACGAAAGAAATCCAAAATGAACTTTGAAAAATCAAGGGAATGTAACTGTGACATGGCAAACCACGACAAAACACTACTGAAATATTCCAACTCTTTCATTTCAAGGAAAGAAATTCAAAATAAACTTTTAAAAATAAAGAGAATGTAACTGTGACAAGGTAAACCACGACAAAACACTAATGAAATATTCCAACTATTGCATTTCAAGGAAAGAAATCCAAAAATGAACTTTGAAAAATCAAGAGAGTGTAACTGTGACACGGTAAACCACGACAAAACACTACTGAAATATTCCAACTCTTGCATTTCAACGAAAGAAATTCAAAATGAACTTTGAAAAATCAAGAGAATGTCACTGTGACAAGATAAACAACGACAAAACACTACTGAAAAATACCAACTCTTGCATTTCACGAAAGAAATTCAAAATGAACTTTGAAAAAATCAAGAGAATGTAACTGTGACAAGTTTAACCATGACAAAACACTACTGAAAAATTCCAACTCTTGCATTTCAAGGAAATAAACCCACAATGAACTTTGAAAAATCAAGAGAATGTAAATGTGACAAAGTAAACCACGACAAAACAATACTGAAATATTCCAACTCTTTAATTTAAAGGAAGTAAATCCAAAAAGACCTTTTAAAAATAAAGAGAATGTAACTTTGACAATGTAAACCATAACAAAACACTACCGAAATGTTCCAACTCTTGCATTTCAACGATAGAAATCCAAAAATTAACTTTGAAAAATCAAAAGAGTGTAACTGTGACACGGTAAACCATGACAAAACACTACTGAAATATTCCAACTCTTGCATTTCAACGAAAGAAATTCAAAATGAACTTTGAAAAATCAAGAGAATGTCAATGTGACAAGGTAAACCACGACAAAACACTGCTGAAATATTCCAACTCTTGCATTTCACGAAAGAAATTCAAAATGAACTTTGAAAAATCAAGAGAATGTAACTGCGACAAGGTAAACCATGACAAAACACTACTGAAATATTCCAACTCTTGCATTTAAAGGAAAGAAATCCAAAAAGAACTTTGAAAAATCAAGAGAATGTAACTTTGACAAGGTAAACCATAACAAAACACTACTGAAATATTCCAACTCTTGCATTTCAACGAAAGAAATCCAAAAATGAACTTTGAAAAATCAAGAGAGTGTAACTGTGACACGGCAAACCACGACAAAACACCACTGAAATATTCCAACTCTTGCATTTCAACGAAAGAAATTCAAAATGAACTTTGAAAAATCAAGAAAATGTCACTGTGACAAGGTAAACCACGACAAAACACTACTGAAATATTCCAACCATTGCATTTCACGAAAGAAATTCAAAATGAACTTTGAAAAATCAAGAGAATGTAACTGTGACAAGGTAAAGCATAACAAAACACTACTGAAATATTCCAACTGTTGCATTTCAACGAAAGAAATCCAAAATGAACTTTGAAAAATCAAGAGAATGTAACTGTGAAAAATTAAACCACGACAAAACACAACTGAAATATTCAAACCTTTGAATTTCAATGAAAGAAATCCAAAATGAACTTTGAATAATGAATAGAATGTAATTATGACAGGGTAAGCCACGACAAAACATTACTGAAATATTACATCTCTTTCATTTCAATGAAAGAAATCCAAAAATGAACTTTGAAAAATCAAGAAAATGTAACTGTGACAAGGCAAACCACGACAAAAGACTACTGAAATGTTCCAACTCTTGCATTTCAACTAAATAAATTCAAAATGAACTTTGAAAAATCAAGAGAATGTCACTGTGACAAGATAAACAACGACAAAACACTACTGAAAAATACCAACTCTTGCATTTCACGAAAGAAATTCAAAATGAACTTTGAAAAATCAAGAGAATGTAACTGTGACAAGGTAAACCATGACAAAACACTACTGAAATATTCCAACTCTTGCATTTCAAGGAAAGAAATCCAAAATGAACTTTGAAAAATCAAGAGAATGTAAATGTGACAAAGTAAACCACGACAAAACACTACTGAAATATTCCATCTATTGCATTTCAACGAAAGAAATTCAACATGAACTTTGAAAAATCAAGCGAATGTAACTGTGACAAGGTAAATCATAACAAAACACTACTGATATATTCCAACTCTTGCATTTCAATGAAAAAAATCCAAAAATGAACTTTGAAAAATCAAAAGAGTGTAACTATGACAAGGTAAACCATGACAAAACACTACTGAAATATTCCAACTCTTGCATTTCAACGAAAGAAATTCAAAATGAACTTTGAAAAATCAAGAGAATGTCAATGTGACAAGGTAAACCACGACAAAACACTGCTGAAATATTCCAACTCTTGCATTTCACGAAAGAAATTCAAAATGAACTTTGAAAAATCAAGAGAATGTAACTGTGACAAGGTAAACCATGACAAAACACTACTGAAATATTCCAACTCTTGCATTTCAAGGAAAGAAATCCAAAAAGAACTTTGAAAAATCAAGAGAATGTAACTGTGACAAGGTAAACCATAACAAAACACTACTGAAATATTCCAACTCTTGCATTTCAACGAAAGAAATCCAAAAATGAACTTTGAAAAATCAAGAGAATGTAACTGTGACAAGGTAAACCACGAAAAAACACCACTGAAATATTCCAACTCTTGCATTTCAACGAAAGAAATTCAAAATGAACTTTGAAAAATCAAGAAAATGTCACTGTGACAAGGTAAACCACGACAAAACACTACTGAAATATTGCAACTATTGCATTTCACGAAAGAAATTCAAAATGAACTTTGAAAAATCAAGAGAATGTAATTGTGACAAGGTAAACCATGACAAAAAAAGAAATCCAAAATGAACTTTGATAAATCAAGAGAATGTAACTGTGACAAGGTAAACCACGACGAAACACCACTGAAATATTCCAACTCTTGCATTATAAGGAAAGAAATCCAAAATGAACTTTGAAAAATCAAGAGAATGTAACTGTGACAAGGTAAACCACGACAAAACATTACTTAAATATTTCAACTCTTGCATTTCACGAAAGAAATTCAAAATGAACTTTGAAAAATCAAGAGAATGTAGCTGTGACAAGAATGTAACCACGACAAAACACTACTGAAATATTCCAACTCTTGCATTCCACGAAAGAAATTCAAAATGAACTATGAAAAAATCAAGAGAATGTAACTGTGACAAGGTAAATACCTTGTCACAAGGTGGTTTACCAACACTACTGAAATATTCTAACTCTTGCATTTAAACGACAGAAATCAAAAATTAACTTTGAAAAATAAAGGGAATGTAACTCTGACAATGTAAACCAAGACAAAACACTACTGAAGTATTCCAACTCTTGCATTTCAAGGAAAGAAATCTAAAATGAACTTTGAAAAATCAAGAGAATTTAATTGTGACAAGGTAAACGAAGACCAAACACTACTGAAATATTCCAACTCTTGCATTTCAATGAAAGAAAACCAAAATGAACATTGAAAAATCAAGAGAATGTAACTGTGAGAAGGTAAACTACGACAAAATACTAATGAAATATTCCAACTCTTGCATTTCAAGGAAAGAAATCAAAAATGAGCTTCGAAAATTCAAGAGAATGTAACTTTGAGAAGGTAAACCACGACAAAACACTACTGAAATATTCAAACTCTTGCATTTAAAGGAAAGAAATTAAAAATGAACTTTGAAAAATCAAGAGAATGTAACTGTGACAAAGTAAACCACGATAAAACACAACTGAAATATTCCAACTCTTGTATTTCAAGGAAAGAAATCCAAAATGAACTTTGAAAAATCAAGAGAATGTAACTGTGACAAGGTAAACCATAACAAAACACTACTGAAATATTCAAACTCTTGCATTTCAACGAAAGAAATCCAAAAATGAACTTTGAAAAATCAAGAGAGTGTAACTGTGACACGGTAAACCATGACAAAACACTACTGAAATATTCCAACTCTTGCATTTCAACGAAAGAAATTCAAAATTAACTTTGAAAAATCAAGAGAATGTAACTGTGACAAGGTAAACCATGACAAAACACTTCTGAAGTATTCCAACTCTTGCTTTTCAAGGAAAGAAATCCAAAATGAACTTTGAAAAATCAAGCGAATGTAACTGTGACATGTTAAACCATAACAAAACACTACTGAAATATTCCAACTCTTGCATTTCAACGAAAAAAAATCCAAAAATGAACTTTGAAAAATCAAGAGAATGTAGCTGTGACACGGTAAACCACGACAAAACACTATTAAAATGTTCCAACTCTTACATTTCAATTAAAAAAAATAAAAATCAAATTTGAAAAATTACGAGAATGTAACTGCGAGAAGGTAAATCACGACAAAACACAACTGAAATATTCTAAATCCTGCATTTAACGAAATAAATTCAAAATGAACTATGAAAAATCAAGAGAATGTAACTGTGACAAGGTAAACCATGACAAAAAAAGAAATCCAAAATGAACTTTGATAAATCAAGAGAATGTAACTGTGACAAGGTAAACCACGACAAAACACCACTGAAATATTCCAACTCTTGCAAAATAAGGAAAGAAATCCAAAATGAACTTTGATAAATCAAGAGAATGTAACTGTGACAAGGTAAACCACGACGAAACACCACTGAAATATTCCAACTCTTGCATTATAAGGAAAGAAATCCAAAATGAACTTTGAAAAATCAAGAGAATGTCACTGTGACAAGGTAAACCACGACAAAACACTACTTAAATATTTCAACTCTTGCATTTCACGAAAGAAATTCAAAATGAACTTTGAAAAATCAAGAGAATGTAGCTGTGACAAGAATGTAACCACGACAAAACACTACTGAAATATTCCAACTCTTGCATTTCACGAAAGAAATTCAAAATGAACTTTGAAAAAATCAAGAGAATGTAACTGTGACAAGGTAAATACCTTGTAACAAGGTGGTTTACCAACACTACTGAAATATTCCAACTCTTGCATTTCAACGAAAGAAATCCAAAATGAACTTTGAAAAATAAAGGGAATGTAACTGTGACAAGGTAAACCAAGACAAAACACTACTGAAATATTCCAACTCTTGCATTTCAAGGAAAGAAATCTAAAATGAACTTTGAAAAATCAAGAGAATGTAACTGTGACAAGGTAAACGAAGACAAAACACTACTGAAATATTCCAACTCTTGCATTTCAAGGAAAGAAATCCAAAATGAACTTTGAAAAATCAAGAGAATGTAACTGTGACAAGGTAAACCACGACAAAACACTACTGAAATATTCCAACTGTTGCATTTCAAGAAAAGAAATCCAAAATGAACTTTGAAAAATCAAGAGAATGTAACTGTGACAAGGTAAACTACAACAAAACACTACTGAAATATTCCAACTCTTGCATTTCAAGGAAAGAAATCCAAAATGAACTTTGAAAAATCAAGAGAATGTAACTGTGACAAGGTAAACCACTAAAAAACACTACTGAAATATTCCAACTCTTGCATTTCACGAAAGAAATTCAGAATCAATTTTGAAAAATTAAGAAAATGTAACTGTGACAAGGTAAACCACGACAAAACACTACTCAAATAATCCAACTCTTGCATTTCAATGAAAGAAATCAAAAATGAACTTTTAAAAATCAAGAGAATTTAATTGTGACAAGGTAAACGAAGACAAAACACTACTGAAATATTCGAACTCTTGCATTTCAATGAAAGAAAACCAAAATGAACTTTGAAAAATAAAGAGAATGTAACTGTGACAAGGTAAACCACGACAAAACACTACTGAAATATTCCAACTCTTGCATTTCAAGAAAACAAATCCAAAATTAACTTTGAAAAATAAAGAGAATGTAACTGTGACAAGGTAAATTACAACAAAAAACTACTGAAATATTCCAACTCTTGCATTTCAAGGAAAGAAATCCAAAATGAACTTTGATAAATCAAGAGAATGTAACTGTGACAAGGTAAACTACGACAAAACACTACTGAAATATTCCAACTCTTACATTTTAATGAAAGAAATCCAAAATGAGCTTTGAAAAATTAAGAGAATGTAACTGTGACAAGGTAAACCACGACAAAACACAAATGAAATATTCCAACTCTTGCATTTCAACGAAAGAAATGCAAAATGAATTTTGAAAAATCAAGAGAATGTAACTGTGACAAGGTAAACTACGACAAAACACTACTGAAATATTCCAACTCTTACATTTTAAGGAAAGAAATCCAAAATGAACTTTGAAAAATGAATAGAATGTAACTGTGACAAGGTAAACCACCACAAAACACTACTGGAATATTCCAACTCTTGCATTTCAAGGAAAGAAATCCAAAATGAACTTTGAAAAATGAAGAGAATGTAACTGTGACAAGGTAAACCACGACAAAACACAACTGAAATATTCCAATTCTTGCATTTCACGAAAGAAATTCAAAATGAACTTTGAAAAATCAAGAGAATGTAACTGTGACAAGGTAAACCACGACAAAACACTACTGAAATATTCCAACTCTTGCATTTCACAAAAGAAATTCAAAATGAACTTTGAAAAATCAAGAGAATGTAACTGTGACAAGGTAAAGTACAACAAGACACTACTGAAATATTCTAACTCTTGCATTTCAACGAAAGAAATCCAAAATGTATTTTGAAAAATCAAGAGAATGTAACTATGACAAGGTAAAGCACATCAAAACACTACTGAAATATTCCAACTCTTGCATTTCAGCAATAGAAATTCAAAATGAACTTTGAAAAATTAAGAGAATGTAACTTTTACAAGGTAAACCACGACAAAACACTACTGAAATAATCCAACTCTTGTATTTCAATGAAAGAAGTCCAAAATGAACTTTGAAAAGTCAAGAGAATGTCACTGTGACAAGGTAAACCACGACAAAACACTACTGAAATATTCCAACTCTTGCATTTCACGACAGAAATTCAAAATGAACTTTGAAAAATCAAGAGAATGTAACTTTGACAAGGTAAACCATGACAAAACAGAACTGAAATATTCCAACTCTTGCATTTCAACGAAAGAAATCCAAAATAAACTTCGAAAAATCAAGAGAATCTAACTGTGACAAGGTAAAGCACAGCAAAACACATTTCAACGAAAGAACTCCACAATGAACTTTGAAAAATAAAGAGACTGTAACTTTGACAAGGTAAACCATGACAAAACAGAACTGAAATATTCAAACTCTTGCATTTCAATGAAAGAAATTCAAAATGAACTTTGAAAAATCAAGAGAATCTAACTGTGACAAGGTAAATCACAACAAAACACATTTCAACGAAAGAAATCCACAATGAACTTTGAAAAATTAAGAGAGTGTAACTGTGACACGGTAAACCACGACAAAACACTACTGAAATATTCCAACTCTTGCTTTTCAACAAAAGATATTCAAGATGAACTTTGAAAAATCAAGAAAATATAAATGTGATAAGTTAAACCACGACAAAACCCTACTGAAATATTCCAACTCTTGCATTTCACGAAAGAAATTCAAAATAAAATTTGAAAAATCAAGAGAATGTAACTGTGACAAGGTAAACCATGACAAGACACTACTTAAATATTCGAACTCTTGCATTTCAATGAAAGAAATTCAAATTGAACTTTGAAAAATCAAGAGAATCTAACTGTGACAAGGTAAAGCACAACAAAACACTACAGAAATATTCCAACTCTTGCATTTCAACGAAAGATATTCCAATTTAACTTTGAAAAATTAAGAGAATGTAACTGTGACAAGGTAAACCACGACAAGACACTACTGAAATATTCCAACTCTTGCATTTCAGCAAAAGAAATTCAAAATGAACTTTGAAAATCAAGAGAATGTAACTGTGACAAGGTAAAGCACAACAAAACACTACTGAAATATTCCAACTCTTGCATTTCAACGAAAGAAATTCAAAATGAACTTTGAAAAATCAAGAGAATGTAACTGTGACAAGGTAAACCATGACAAAACACTAATGAAATATTCCAACTCTTGTATTTCAACGAAAGAAATCCAAAATGAACTTTGAAAAATCAAGAGAATATAAGTGTGGCAAGGTAAACCACAACAAAACACTACTGAAATAATCCAACTCTTGCATTTGAATGAAAGAAATTCAAAATGAACTTTGAAAAATCATGAGAATGTAACTGTGATAAGGTAAAGCACGACAAAACACTACTGAAATAATCCAACTCTTGCATTTCAATGAAAGAAATTCAAAATGAACTTTGAAAAATTAAGAGAATGTAACTGTGACAAGGTAAACCCCCACAAAACACTACTTAAATATTCCACCTCATGCATTTCAACGAAAGAAATCCAAAATGAACTTTGAAAAATCAAGATAATGTAACTGTGACATGGTAAACCACGACAAAACACTACTTAAATATTCCAACTCTTGCATTTCAATGAAAGAAATTTTCAAAATGAACTTTGAACAATCAAAAGAATGTAACTGTGACAAGGTAAACCACTACAAGACACTACTGAAATATTCCAACTCTTGCATTTCAGCAAAAGAAATTCAAAATGAACTTTGAAAAATCAAGAGAATGTAATTGTGACAAGGTAAAGCATAACAAAACACTACTGAAATATTCCAACTCTTGCATTTCAACGAAAGAAATTCAAATTGAACTTTGAAAAATTAAGATAATGTAACTGTGACAAGGTAAACCATGACAAAACACTAATGAAATATTCCAACTCTTGTATTTCAATGAAAGAAATCCAAAATGAACTTTGAAAGATCAAGAGAATGTAAGTGTGGCAAGGTAAACCACAACAAAACACTACTGAAATAATCCAACTCTTGCATTTGAGTGAATGAAATTCAAAATGAACTTTGAAAAATCATGAGAATGTAACTGTGATAAGGTAAACCACGACAAAACACTACTGAAATATTCCAACTCTTGCATTTCAATGAAAGAAATTCAAAATGAACTTTGAAAAATCAAGAAAATGTAACTGTGACAAGGTAAACCACAACAAAACACTACTGAAATATTCCAACTCTTGTATTTCAATGAAAGAAATCCAAAATGAACTTTGAAAAATCAAGAGAATGTAACTGTGACATGGTAAACCACGACAAAACACTACTTAAATATTCCAACTCTTGCATTTCAATGTAATAAATTTTCAAAATGAACTTTGAAAAATCAACAGAATGTAACTGTGACAAGGTAAACCACGACAAAACACTATTGAAATAGTCCAACTCTTGCATTTCAAGGAAAGAAATCTAAAATGAACTTTGAAAAATCAAGAGAATGTAACTGTGACAGGGTAAACCATGACAAAACACTAATGAAATGTTCCAACTCTTGCATTTAAACGAAAGAAATTCAAAAATGAACTTTGAAAAATCAGAGAATGTAACTGTGACAAGGTAAACCACGATAAAACACTACTGAAATATTCCAACTCATGCATTTCACGAAAGAAATTCAAAATAAACTTTGAAAAATCAAGAGCATGTAACAGTGACAATGGTAAACCACGACAAAACATTATTGAAATATTTCAACTCTTGCATTTCACGAAAGAAATTCAAAATTAACTTTGAAAAATCAAGAGAATGTAACTGTGACAAGGTAAAGCAGAACAAAACCCTACTGAAATATTCCAACTGTTGCATTTCAACGAAAGAAATCCAAAATGAACTTTGAAAAATCAAGGGAATGTAACTGTGACAAGGCAAACCACGACAAAACACTACTGAAATATTCCAACTCTTGCATTTCAAGGAAAGAAATCCAAAATGAACTTTGAAAAATCAAGAGAATGTAACTGTGAAAAGGTAAACCACTAAAAAACACTACTTAAATATTACAACTATTGCATTTGAAAGAAAGAAATCCAAAATGAACTTTGAAAAATCAAGAGAATGTAAGTATGACAAGGTAAATCCTAACAAAACACTACGGAAATATTCCAACTCTTGCATTTCAAGGAAAGAAATCCAAAAATGAACTTGAAAAATCAAGAGAATTTAACTGTGACAAGGCAAACCACGACAAAACACCATTGAAATATTCCAACTCTTGAATTTCAACGAAAGAAGTCCAAAATGAACTTTGAAAAATCAAGAGAATGTCACTGTGACAAGGTAAACCACGACAAAACACTACTGAAATATTCCAACTCTTGCATTTCAAGGAAAGAAATCCAAAATGAACTTTGAAATATAATGAGAATGTAACTTTGACAAGGTAAATCACGATAAAACACTATTGTAATATTCCAACTCTTGGATTTCACGAAAGAAATTCAAAATGAACTTTGAAAAATCAAGAGAATGTAACTGTGACAAGGTAAAGCACAACAAAACACTACTGAAATATTCCAACTCTTGCATTTCAACGAAAAAAATCCAAAAATGAACTTTGAAAAATCAAGAGAATGTAACTGTGACCACTACAAAATCAAGAGAATGTAACTGTAAACCACTACAAAACACTACTGACATATTCCAACTCTTGCATTTCAACGAAAGAAATCCAAAAATGAACTTTGAAAAATCAAGAGAATGTAACTGTGACAAGGTAAACCACGACAAAACACTACTGAAATATTCCAACTCTTGTATTTCATGAAAGAAATTCAAAATGAACTTTGAAAAATAAAGAGAATGTAACTGTGACATCGTAAACCATGACACAACACTACTGAAATATTCTAACTCTTGCATTTCACGAAAGAAATTCAAAATGAACTTTGAAAAATTAAGTGAATGTAACTGTGACAAGGTAAAGCACAACAAAACACTCCTGAAATATTCCAACTCTTGCATTTCAACGAAAGAAATACAAAATAAACTTTGAAAAATCAAGAGAATGTAACTATGACAAGGTAAAGCACAACAAGACACTACTGAAATATTCCAACTCTTGCATTTCAACGAAAGAAATTCAAAATGAACTTCAAAAAATTAAGAAAATGTAACTGTGACAAGGTAAACCACGACAAAACACTACTTAAATAATCCAACTCTTGTATTTCAATGAAAGAAGTCCAAAATGAACTTTGAAAAGTCAAGAGAATGTAACTGTGACAAGGTAAACCATAACAAAACACTACTGAAATATTCCAACTCTTGCATTTCAACGAAAGAAATCCAAAACTGAACTTTGAAAAATCAAGATAGTGTAACTGTGACACGGTAAACCAAGACAAAACACTACTGAAATATTCCAACTCTTGCATTTCAACGAAAGAAATTCAAAATGGACTTTGAAAAATCAAGAGAATGTCACTGTGACAAGGTAAACCACGACAAAACACTACTGAAATATTGCAACTCTTGCATTTCACGAAAGAAATTCAAAATGAACTTTGAAAAATCAAGAGAATGTAACTTTGACAAGGTAAACCATGACAAAACAGAACTGAAATATTCTAACTCTTGCATTTCAACGAAAGAAATCCAAAATAAACTTTGAAAAATCAAGAGAATCTAACTGTGACAAGGTAAAGCACAGCAAAACACATTTCAACGAAAGAAATCCACAATGAACTTTGAAAAATCAAGAGAATGTAACTTTGACAAGGTAAACCATGACAAAACAGAACTGAAATATTCAAACTCTTGCATTTCAATGAAAGAAATTCAAAATGAACTTTGAAAAATCAAGAGAATCTAACTGTGACAAGGTAAAGCCCAAAGAAACAAATTTCGACGAAAGAAATCCAAATTGAGCTTTGAAAAAATAGAGTCTAACGGTGACACTGTAAACCGCGACAAAACACTACTGAAACATTCCAACTCTTGTTTTTAAACAAAAGATATTACAAATGAAATTTGAAAAATCAAGAGAATGTCACTCTTAAAAAGTAAACCACGACGAAACACTACTTAAATATTCGAACTCTTGCATTTCAATGAAAGAAATTCAAAATGAACTTTGAAAATCAAGAGAATCTAACTGTAACAAGGTAAAGACCTTGTAACAAGGTGGTTTACCAACACTACTGAAATATTCCAACTCTTGCATTTCAAGGAAAGAAATACAAAATGAACTTTGAAAAATCAAGAGAATGTAACTGTGACAAGGTAAACCAAGACAAAACACTACTGAAATATTCCAACTCTTGCATTTCAACGAAAGAAATCTAAAATGAACTTTGAAAAATCAAGAGAATGTAACTGTGACAAGGTAAACGACGACCAAACACTACTGAAATATTCCAACTCTTGCATTTCAAGGAAAGAAATCTAAAATGAACTTTGAAAAATCAAGAGAATGTAACTGTGACAAGGTAAACCACGACCAAACACTACTGAAATATTCCAACTCTTGCATTTCAAGGAAAGAAATCCAAAATGAACTTTGAAAAATCAAGAGTATGTAAGTGTGACAAGGTAAACTACGACAAAACACTACTGAAATATTCCAACTCTTGCATTTCAATAAAAGAAATCCAAAATGAACTTTGAAAAATCAAGAGAATTTAACAGTGACAAGGTAAACCACGACAAAACACTACTCAAATATTCCAATTCTTGCATTTCACGACAGAAATTCAGAATGAATTTTGAAAAATTAAGAAAATGTAACTGTGACAAGGTAAACCACGACAAAACACTACTGAAATCATCCAACTCTTGCATTTCAAGGAAAGAAATCTAAAATGAACTTTGAAAAATCAAGGAAATGTAACTGTGACAAGGTAAACCACGACAAAACACTACTGGAATATTCCAACTCTTGCATTTCAAGGAAAGAAATCCAAAATGAACTTTGAAAAATCAAGGGAATGTAACTGTGACAAGGTAAACCACGACAAAACACTACTGATATATTCCAACTCTTGCATTTCAAGGAAAGAAATCCAAAATGAACTTTGAAAAATCAAGAGAATGTAACTGTGACAAGGTAAACCACGACAAAACACAACTGAAATTTTACAACTCTTGCATTTCAATGAAAGAAATCCAAAATTAACTTTGAAAAATCAAGAGAATGTAGCTGTGACAAGGTAAACCACGATAAAACACTACTGAAATATTCCAACTCTTGCAATTCATGAAAGAAATTCAAAATGAACTTTGAAAAATCAAGAGAATGTAACTGTGACATGGTAAACCATGATGAAACACTACTGAAATATTCCAACTCTTGCATTTCACAAAAGAAATTCAAAATGAACTTTGAAAAATCAAGAGAATGTAACTGTGACAAGGTAAACCACAACAAAACACTACTGAAATATTCTAACTCTTGCTTTTCAACGAAAGAAATCCAAAAAATGAACTTTGAATAATCAAGAGAATGTAACTGTGACCACTACAAAATCAAGAGAATGTAACTGTAAACCACTACAAAACACTACTGACATATTCCAACTCTTGCATTTCACGAAAGAAATTCAAAATGAACTTTGAAAAATCAAGAGAATGTAACTGTGACATGGTAAACCACGACAAAACACTACTGAAATATTCCAACTCTTGCATTTCACGAAAGAAATTCCAAATGAACTTTGAAAAATCAAGCGATTGTTACTGTGACAAGGTAAACCACAACAAAACACTACTGAAATATCCCAACTCTTGCATTTCAACGAAAGAAATCCAAAATAAACTTTGAATAATTAAGAGAATGTAACTAAGACAAGGCAAATCACAACAAAACACTACTGAAATATTCCAACTCTTGCATTTCAACAAAAGAAATCCAAAATGAAATTTGAAAAATCAAGAGAATGTAACTTTGACAAGGTAAACCACGACAAAACACTACTGAAATAATCCAACTCTTGCATTTCAATGAAAGAAATCCAAAATGAACTTTGAAAAGTCAAGAGAATGTCACTGTGACAAGGTAAACCATAACAAAACACTACTGAAATATTCCAACTCTTGCATTTCAACGAAAGAAATCCAAAAATGAACTTTGAAAAATCAAGATAGTGTAACTGTGACACGGTAAACCACGACAAAACACTACTGAAATATTCCAACTCTTGCATTTCAACGAAAGAAATTCAAAATGGACTTTGAAAAATCAAGAGAATGTCACTGTGACAAGGTAAACCATGACAAAACAGAACTGAAATATTCCAACTCTTGCATTTCAACGAAAGAAATCCAAAATAAACTTTGAAAAATCAAGAGAATCTAACTGTGACAAGGTAAAGCACAACAAAACACATTTCAATGAAAGAAATCCACAATGAACTTTGAAAAATAAAGAGAATGTAACTTTGACAAGGTAAACCATGACAAAACAGAACTGAAATATTCAAACTCTTGCATTTCAATGAAAGAAATTCAAAATGAACTTTGAAAAATCAAGAGAATCTAACTGTGACAAGGTAAATCACAACAAAACACATTTTAACGAAAGAAGTCCACAATGAACTTTGAAAAATCAAGAGAGTGTAACTGTGACAATGTAAACCATGACAAAACACTACTGAAATATTCCAACTCTTGCATTTCAACGAAGAAAAATTCAAAATGAACTTTGAAAAATCAAGAGAATGTCACTGTGACAAGGTAAACCACGACAAAACACTACTGAAATATTCCAACTCTTGCATTTCAATGAAAGAAATTCAAAATGAACTTTTTAAATCAAGAGAATCTAACTGTGACAAGGTAAAGCACAACAAAACACTACAGAAATATTCCAACTCTTGCATTTCAACGAAAGATATTCCAAATGAACTTTGAAAAATTAAGAGAATGTAACTGTGACAAGGTAAACCACGACAAGACACTACTGAAATATTCCAACTCTTGCATTTCAGCAAAAGAAATTCAAAATGAACTTTGAAAAATCAGGAGAATGTAATTGTGACAATGTAAAGCACAACAAAACACTACTGAAATATTCCAACTCTTGCATTACAACGAAAGAAATCCAAAATGAACTTTGAAAAATCAAGGGAATGTAACTGTGACAAGGGAAACCACGACAAAACACTACTGAAATATTCCAACTCTTGAATTTCAACTAAATAAATACAAAATTAACTTTGAAAAATCAAGAGAATGTAACTCTGAAATGGTAAACCACGACAAGACACTAATGAAATATTCCAACTCTTGCATTTCAAGGAAAGAAATTCAAAATGAACTTTGAAAAATCAAGAGAATGTAACTGTGACAAGGTAAACCATGACAAAACACTACTTAAATATTCCAACTCTTGCATTTCAACGAAAGAAATCCAAAAATGAACTTTGAAAAATCAAGAGAATGTAACTGTGACAAGGTAAACCACGACAAAACACTATTGAAATATTCCAACTCTTGAATTTCAACGAAAGAAATTCAAAATGAACTTTGAAAAATCAAGAGAATGTCACTGTGACAAGCTAAACCACGACAAAACACTACTGAAATATTCCAACTCTTGCATTTCAAGGAAAGAAATCCAAAATGAACTTTGAAATATCAAGAGAATGTAACTGTGACAAGGTAAATCAAGATAAAACACTACTGAAATATTCCAACTCTTGCATTTCACGAAAGAAATTCAAAATGAACTTTAAAAAAATCAAGACAATGTAAGTGTGAAAAGGTAAAGCACAACAAAACACTACTGAAATATTCCAACTCTTGCATTTCAACGAAAAAAATCCAAAAATGAACTTTGAAAAATCAAGAGAATGTAACTGTGACCACTACAAAATCAAGAGAATGTAACTTTAAACCACTACAAAACACTACTGACATATTCCAACTATTGCATTTCAACGACAGAAATTCAAAAATTAAATTTGAAAAATCAAGAGAATGTAACTGTGACAAGGTAAACCACGATAAAACACTACTGAAATATTCCAACTCTTGCATTTCACGAAAGAAATTCAAAATGAACTTTGAAAAATAGAGAGAATGTAACTGTGACATGGTAAACCATGACAAAACACTACTGAAATATTCCATCTCTTGTATTTCACGAAAGAAATTCAAAATGAACTTTGAAAAATCAAGAGAATGTAACTGTGACAAGGTAAAGCACAACAAAACACTACTGAAATATTCCAACTCTTGCATTTCAATGAAAGAAATCCAAAATGAACTTGGAAAAATCAAGAGAATGTAACTATGACAAGGTAAAGCACATCAAGACACTACTGAAATATTCCCACTCTTGCATATGAACGATAGAAATTCAAAATGAACTTCAAAAAATTAAGAAAATGTAACTGTGACAAGGTAAACCACGACAAAACACTACTTAAATAATCCAACTCTTGTATTTCAATGAAAGAAGTCCAAAATGAACTTTGAAAAGTCAAGAGAATGTAACTGTGACAAGGTAAACCATAACAAAACACTACTGAAATATTCCAACTCTTGCATTTCAACGAAAGAAATCCAAAAATGAACTTTGAAAAATCAAGATAGTGTAACTGTGACACGGTAAACCACGACAAAACACTACTGAAATATTCCAACTCTTGCATTTCAACGAAAGAAATTCAAAATGAACTTTGAAAAATCAAGAGAATGTCACTGTGACAAGGTAAACCACGACAAAACACTACTGAAATATTGCAACTCTTGCATTTCACGAAAGAAATTCAAAATGAACTTTGAAAAATCAAGAGAATGTAACTTTGACAAGGTAAACCATGACAAAACAGAACTGAAATATTCTAACTCTTGCATTTCAACGAAAGAAATCCAAAATAAACTTTAAAAAATCAAGAGAATCTAACTGTGACAAGGTAAAGCACAGCAAAACACATTTCAACGAAAGAAATCCACAATGAACTTTGAAAAATCAAGAGAATGTAACTTTGACAAGGTAAACCATGACAAAACAGAACTGAAATATTCAAACTCTTGCATTTCAATGAAAGAAATTCAAAATGAACTTTGAAAAATCAAGAGAATCTAACTGTGACAAGGTAAAGCACAACAAAACACATTTCAACGAAAGAAATCCACATTGAACTTTGAAAAATCAAGAGAGTGTAACTGTGACACGGTAAACCACGACAAAACACTACTGAAATATTCCAACTCTTGCATTTCAACGAAAGAAATTCAAAATAAACTTTGAAAAATCAAGAGAATGTAACTGTGACAAGGTAAACCAAGACAAGACACTACTGAAATATTCGAACTCTTGCATTTCAATGAAAGAAATTCAAAATGAACTTTGAAAAATCAAGAGAATGTAACTGTGACAAGGTAAATACCTTGTCACAAGGTGGTTTACCAACACTACTGAAATATTCCAACTCTTGCATTTCAACGAAAGAAATCCAAAATGAACTTTTAAAAATAAAGTGAATGTAACTGTTACAAGGTAAACCAGGACATAACACTACTGAAATATTCCAACTCTTGCATTTCAAGGAAAGAAATCTAAAATGAACTTTGAAAAATCAAGAGAATGTAACTGTGACAAGGTAAACCAGGACCAAACACTACTGAAATATTCCAACTGTTGCATTTCAAGGAAAGAAATCCAAAATGAACTTTGAAAAATCAAGAGTATGTAACTGTGACAAGGTAAACCACTACAAAACACTATTGAAATGTTCCAACTCTTGCATTTCAAGGAAAGAAATCCAAAATGAACTTTGAAAAATTAAGAGAATTTAACTGTGACAAGGTAAACCACTACAAAACACTACTTAAATATTCCAACTCTTGCATTTCACGAAAGAAATTCAGAATCAATTTTGAAAAATTAAGAAAAGGTAACTGTGACAAGGTAAACCACGACAAAACACTACTAAAATAATCCAACTCTTGCATTTCAATGAAAGAAATCAAAAATGAACTTTGAAAAATCAAGGAAATGTAACTGTGACAAGGTAAACCACGACAAAACACTACTGGAATATTCCAACTCTTGCATTTCAAGGAAAGAAATCCAAAATGAACTTTGAAAAATCAAGGGAATGTAACTGTGACAAGGTAAACCACGGCAAAACACTACTGAAATATTCCAACTCTTGAATTTCAAGGAAAGAAATCCAAAATGAGCTTTGAAAAATCAAGAGAATGTCACTGTGACAAGGTAAACCCCGACAAAACACAACTGAAATTTTCCAACTCTTGCATTTCAACGAAATAAATCCAAAATGAGCTTTGAAAAATCAAGAGAATGTAGCTGTGACAAGGTAAACCACGATTAAACACTACTGAAATATTCCAACTCTTGCATTTCAACGAAAGAAATTCAAAATGAACTTTGAAAAATCAAGAGAATGAAAGTGTGACAAGGTAAACCACGACAAAACACTACTGAAATATTCCAACTCTTGCATTTCACAAAAGAAATACAAAATGAACTTTTAAAAATCATGAGAATTTAACTGTGACAATGTAAAGCCCAACAAAACACTACTGAAATATTCCAACTCTTTCATTTCAACGAAAGAAATCCAAAAATGAACTTTGAAAAATCAAGAGAATGTAACTGTGACAACTACAAAATCAAGAGAATGTAACTGTAAACCACTACAAAACACTACTGAAATATTCCAACTCTTACATTTCAACGACATAAATCCAAAAATTAAATTTGAAAAATCAAGAAAATGTAACTGTGACAAGGTAAACCACGACAAAACACTACTGAAATATTCCAACTCTTGCATTTCACGAAAGAAAACCAAAATGAACTTTGAAAAATCAAGAGAATGTAACTGTGAAAAGGTAAACCATGACAAAACACTACTGAAATATTCCAACTCTTGCATTTCACGAAAGAAATTCAAAATGAGCTTTGAAAAATCAAGAGAATGTAACTGTGACAAGGTAAACCACAACAAAACACTACTGAAATATTCCAACTCTTGCATTTCAACGAAAGAAATCCAAAATAAACTTTGAAAAATCAAGAGAATGTAACTATGACAAGGTATATCACAACAAAACCTTACTGAAATATTCCAATTCTTGCATTTCAATGAAAGAAATTCAATATGAACTTTGAAAAATTAAGAAAATGTAACTGTGACAAGGTAAACCACGACAAAACACTACTGAAATAATCCAACTCTTGTATTTCAATGAAAGAAGTCCAAAATGAACTTTGAAAAGTCAAGAGAATGTAACTGTGACAAGGTAAACCATAACAAAACACTACTGAAATATTCCAACTCTTGCATTTCAACGAAAGAAATCCAAAAATGAACTTTGAAAAATCAAGATATTGTAACTGTGACACGGTAAACCACGACAAAACACTACTGAAATATTCCAACTCTTGCATTTCAACGAAAGAAATTCAAAATGAACTTTGAAAAATCAAGAGAATGTCACTGTGACAAGGTAAACCATGACAAAACAGAACTGAAATATTCCAACTCTTGCATTTCAACGAAAGAAATCCAAAATAAACTTTGAAAAATCAAGAGAATCTAACTGTGACAAGGTAAAGCACAGCAACACACATTTCAATGAAAGAAATCCAAAATGAACATTGAAAAATCAAGAGAGTGTAACTTTGACACGTTAAACCAAGACAAAACAGAACTGAAATATTCAAATTCTTGCATTTCAATGAAAGAAATTCAAAATGAACTTTGAAAAATCAAGAGAATCTAACTGTGACAAGGTAAAGCACAACAAAACACATTTCAACGAAAGAAATCCACAATGAACTTTGAAAAATCAAGAGAGTGTAACTGTGACACGGTAAACCACGACAAAACACTACTGAAATATTCCAACTCTTGCATTTCAACTAAGAAAAATTCAAAATGAACTTTGAAAAATCAAGAGAATGTCACTGTGACAAGGTAAACCACGACAAGACACTACTGAAATATTCGAACTCTTGCATTTCAATGAAAGAAATTCAAAATGAACTTTTTAAATCAAGAGAATCTAACTGTGACAAGGTAAAGCACAACAAAACACTACAGAAATATTCCAACTCTTGCATTTCAACGAAAGAAATTCAAAATGAACTTTGAAAAATTAAGAGAATGTAACTGTGACAAGGTAAACGACGAAAAGACACTACTGAAATATTCCAACTCTTGAATTTCAACAAAAGAAATCCAAAATGAACTTTGAAAAATCAAGAGAATGTAACTGTGACAAGGTAAAGCACAACAAAACACTACTGAAATATTCCAACTCTTGCATTTCAACGAAAGAAATTCAAATTGAACTTTGAAAAATTAAGAGAATGTAACTGTGACAAGGTAAACCATAACAAAACACAAGTGAAATATTCCAACTTGTATTTCAACGAAAGAAATCCAAAACGAACTTTGAAAAATCAAGAGAATGTAAGTGCGGCAAGGTAAACCACAACAAAACACTACTGAAATATTCCAACTCTTGCATTTCAGTGAATGAAATTCAAAATGAACTTTGAAAAATCATGAGAATGTAACTGTGATAAGGTAAAGCACGACAAAACACTACTGAAATAATCCAACTCTTGCATTTCAATGAAAGAAATTCAAAATGAACTTTGAAAAATTAAGAGAATGTAACTGTGACAAGGTAAACCACAACAAAACACTACTGAAATATTCTAACTCTTGAATTTCAACGAAAGAAATCCAAAATGAACTTTGAAAAATCAAGATAATGTAACTGTGACATGGTAAACCACGACAAAACACTACTGAAATATTCCAACTCTTGCATTTCAATGAAAGAAATTTTCAAAATGAACTTTGAACAATCAAAAGAATGTAACTGTGACAAGGTAAAACATAACAAAACACTACTGAAATATTCCAACTCTTGCATTTCAAGGAAAGAAATCCAAAATGAACTTTGAAAAATCAAGAGAATGTAACTGTGACAAGGTAAACCATAACAAAACACTACTGAAATATTCCAACTCTTGCACTTCTAAGAAAGAAAATTAAAAATGAACTTTTAAAAATCAAGAGAATGTAACTGTGACAAGGTTAACCACGACAAAACACTACTTAAATATTCCAACTCTTGCATTTCAACTAATTAAATCCAAAAAGAACTTTAAAAGATCAAGAGAATGTAACTGTGAAAAGATAAACCACGATAAAACACTACTAAAATATTCCAACTCTTGCATTTCAAGGAAAGAAATCCAAAAAGAACTTTGAAAGATCAAGAGAATGTAACTGTGAAAAGGTAAACCACGACAAAACACTACTGAAATATTCCAACTCTTGCATTTCACGAAAGAAATTCAAAATGAACTTTGAAAAATCAAGCGAATGTAACTGTGACATGGTAAACCATGACAAAACACTACTAAAATATTCCAACTCTTTCATTTCACGAAAGAAATTCAAAATGAAATTTGAAAAATAAAGAGAATGTAACTTTGAAAAGGTAAATCACAACAAAACACTACTGAAATATTCCAACTCTTGCATTTCAACGAAAGAAATCCAAAATAAACTTTGAAAAATCAAGAGAATGTAACTGTGACAAGGTAAAGCACAACAAGACACTACTGAAATATTCCAACTCTTGCGTTTCAACGAAAGAAATTCAGAATCAATTTTGAAAAATTAAGAAAATGTAACTGTGACAAGGTAAACCACGACAAAACACTACTGAAATAATCCAACTCGTGCATTTCAATGAAAGAAATACAAAATGAACTTTGAAAAATCAAGAGAATGTAAAAATCCAAAATGAACTTTGAAAAATCAAGAAAATGTAACTGGGACAAGGTAAACCACGACAAAACACTACTGAACTATTCCAACTCTTGCATTTCAAGGAAAGAAATCCAAAATGTACTTTGAAAAATCAAGAGAATTTAAAAATCCAAAATGAACTTTGAAAAATCAAGAAAATGTAACTCTGACAAGGTAAACTACGACAAAACACTACTGAAATATTCCAACTCTTGCATTTCAAGGAAAGAAATTCAAAATGAACTTTGAAAAATCAAGAGAATGTCACTGTGACAAGGTAAACCACTATAAAACACTAATTAAATATTCCAACTCATGCATTTCAACGAAACAAATTCAAAATGAACTTTGAAAAATTAAGATAATGTAACTGTGTCAAGGTAAACCACGACAAAACACTACTGAAATAATCCAACTCTTGCATTTCACTAAAGAAATTCAAAATGAAATTTGAAAAATCAAGAGAATGTAATTGTGACACGGTAAATCACAACAAAACACTACTGAAATATTCCAACTCTTTCATTTCAACGATATAAATTAAAAAATGAACTTTGAAAAATCATGAGAATGTAACTGTGACCACTACAAAATCAAGAGAATGTAACTGTAAACCACTACAAAACACTACTGACATATTCCAACTCATGCATTTCAATTACAGAAATTCCAAATTAAATTTTAAAAATCGAGAGAATGTGAATTTGATAATGTAAACCACGACAACACATCATTTAAATATTCTAACTCTTGCATTCCACTAAAAAAATTCAAAATTAAATTTGAAAAATACGACGAATGTAACTGTGACAAGGTGAACCATGGAAAAATACTACTAAAATATTCCAACTCTTGCATTTCACAAAATAAATTCAAAATGAACTTTGAAAAATCAAGAGAATGTAACTGTGATAAGGTAAAGCACAACAAAACACTACTGAAATATTCCAACTCTTGCATTTCAACGAAAGAAATCCAAATTGAACTTTGAAAAATCAAGAGAATGTAACTATGACAAGGTAAAGCACAACAAGACACTACTGAAATATTCCAACTCTTGTATTTCAACGAGAAAAATTCAAAATGAACTTTGAAAAATTAAGAAAATGTAACTGTGACAAGGTAAACCACGAAAAAACACTACTGAAATAATCCAACTCTTGTATTTCAATGAAAGAAGTCCAAAATGAACTTTGAAAAGTCAAGAGAATGTAACTGTGACAAGGTAAACCATAACAAAACACTACTGAAATATTCCAACTCTTGCATTTCAACGAAAGAAATCCAAAAATGAACTTTGAAAAATCAAGATAGTGTAACTGTGACATGGTAAACCACGACAAAACACTACTGAAATATTCCAACTCTTGCATTTCACGAAAGAAATTCAAAATGAACTTTGAAAAATCAAGAGAATGTAACTTTGACAAGGTAAACCATGACAAAACAGAACTGAAATATTCCAACTCTTGCATTTCAACGAAAGAAATCCAAAATAAACTTCGAAAAATCAAGAGAATCTAACTGTGACAAGGTAAAGCACAGCAAAACACATTTCAACGAAAGAAATCCACAATGAACTTTGAAAAATCAAGAGAATGTAACTTTGACAAGGTAAACCATGACAAAACAGAACTGAAATATTCAAACTCTTGCATTTCAATGAAAGAAATTCAAAATGAACTTTGAAAAATCAAGAGAATCTAACTGTGACAAGGTAAATCACAACAAAACACATTTTAACGAAAGAAGTCCACAATGAACTTTGAAAAATCAAGAGAGTGTAACTGTGACACTGTAAACCATGACAAAACACTACTGAAATATTCCAACTCTTGCATTTCAACTAAGAAAAATTCAAAATAAACTTTGAAAAATTAAGAGAATGTCACTGTGACAAGGTAAACCACGACAAGACACTACTGAAATATTCGAACTCTTGCATTTCAATGAAATAAATTCAAAATAAACTTTGAAAATCAAGAGAATCTAACTGTAACAAGGTAAAGCACAACAAAACACTACAGAAATATTCCAACTCTTGCATTTCAACGAAAGATATTCCAAATGAACTTTGAAAAATTAAGAGAATGTAACTGTGACAAGGTAAACCACGACAAGACACTACTGAAATATTCCAACTCTTGCATTTCAGCAAAAGAAATTCAAAATGAACTTTGAAAAATCAAGTGAATGTAATTGTGACATGGTAAACCACAACAAAACACTACTTAAATAATCCAACACTTGTATTCCAAAGATATGAATTCAAATTGAAATTTGAAAAATTAAGAGAATGCAACTGTGACAAGGTGAACAATTACAATACACTAATGAAATATTCCAACTCTTGTATTTCAATTAAAGAAATCCAAAATGAACTTTGAAAGATCAAGAGAATATAAGTGTGGCAAGGTAAACCACAACAAAACACTACTGAAATATTCCAACTCTTGCATTTGAATGAATGAAATTCAAAATGAACTTTGAAAAATCATGAGAATGTAACTGTGATAAGGTAAAGCACGACAAAACACTACTGAAATAATCCAACTCTTGCATTTCAATGAAAGAAATTCAAAATGAACTTTGAAAAATCAAGAAAATGTAACTGTGACAAGGTAAACCACAACAAAACACTACTGAAATATTCCAACTCTTGCATTTCAACGAAAGAAATAGAAAATGAACTTTTAAAAATAAAGATAATGTAACTGTTACATGGTAAACCACGACAAAACACTACTTAAATATTCCAACTCTTGCATTTCAATGAAAGAAATTTTCAAAATGAACTTTGAACAATCAAAAGAATGTAACTGTGACAAGGTAAACCATGACAAAACACTACTGAAATATTCCAACTCTTGCATTTCAAGGAAAGAAATCCAAAATGAACTTTGAAAAATCAAGAGAATGTAACTGTGACAAAGTAAACCATAACAAAACACTACTGAAATATTCCAACTCTTGCACTTCTACGAAAGAAATTTAAAAATGAACTTTGAAAAATCAAGAGAATGTAACTGTGACATGATTAACAACTACAAAACACTACTTAAATATACAAACTCTTGCATAGCAAGTAAAGAAATCCAAAATGAACATTAAAAAATAAAGAGAAAGTAACTGAGACAAGCTAAAAAAAGACAAAACACTACCGAAATATTCTAAATCTAACATTTGCAGGAAAGAAATCCAAAATGAGCTTTGAAAGAATCAACAGAATGTAACTGTGACAAGGGAAACCACGACAAAACACTACTGAAATATTCCAACTCTTGCATTTCACGAAAGAAATTCAAAATGAACTTTGAAAAATCAAGCGAATGTAACTGTGACATGGTAAACCATGACAAAACACTACTAAAATATTCCAACTCTTGCATTTCACGAAAGAAATTCAAAATGAACTTTGATAAATCAAGAGAATGTAACTGTGACAGAGTAAAGCACAACAAAACACTACTCAAATATTCCAACTCTTGCATTTCAACGAAAGAAATCTAAATTAAACTTTGAAAAATCAATAGAATGTAACTATGACAAGGTAAAGCACAACAAGACACTACTGAAATATTCCAACTCTTGCATTTCAACGAAAGAAATTCAAAATGAACTTTGAAAAATTAAGAAAATGTAACTGTGACAACGTAAACCACGACAAAACACTACTGAAATATTCCAACTCGTGAATTTCAATGAAATAAATCCAAAATGAACTTTGAAAAATCAAGAGAATGTAAAAATCCAAAATGAACTTTGAAAAATCAAGAGAATGTAGCTGCGACAAGGTAAACCACGACAAAACACTACTGAACTATTCCAACTCTTGCATTTCAATGAAATAAATCCAAAATGTACTTTGAAAAATCAAGAGAATTTAAAAATCCAAAATGAACTTTGAAAAATCAAGAAAATGTAACTCTGACAAGGTAAACTACGACAAAACACTACTGAAATATTCCAACTCTTGCATTTCAAGGAAAGAAATCCAAAATCAACTTTGAAAAATCAAGAGAATGTAACTGTGACAAGGTAAACCACGACAAAACACTACTGAAATATTCCAACTCTTGCATTTCAACGAAGGAAATTCAAAATGAACTTTGAAAAATCATAAGAAAATGTAACTGTGACAAGGTAAACCACGACAAAACACTACTGAAATAATCCAACTCTTTCATTTCAATGAAATAAATCCAAAATTAACTTTGAAAAATCAAGAGAATGTAACTGTGACAAAGTAAACCACGACTAAACACTACTGAAATAATCCAACTCTTGCATTTCACGAAAGAAATTCAAAATGAACTTTGAAAAATCAAAAGAATGTAACTGTGACATGGTATACCACGACAAAACACTACTGAAATATTCCAACTATTGAATTTCACGAAAGAAATTCAAAATGAACTTTGAAAAATCAAGAGAATTTAACTGTGAAAAGGTAAAGCACAACAAAACACTACTGAAATATTCCAACTCTTGCACTTCAAAGAAAGAAATACAAAAATGAACTTTTGAAAATCATGATAATGTAATTTTGAAAAGTTAAACCACAAAACAACTCTACTGAAATATTCCAACTCTTACGTTTCAAGGAAATATATTCACAATTAACTATGAAAAATCACGAGAATGTAACATTGAAATGGTAAAACACTAAAAAACACTACTGAAATATTCCGACTCTTACATCTCACGAAAGAAATTTAAAATGAAATTTGAAAAATCAAGAGCATGTAACAGTGACAGTGGTAAACCACGAAAAAACACTCCTGAAATAATCCAAATCTTGCATTTCACAACAGATATTCAAAATGAACTTCGAAAAATCAAGAGAATGTAACTGTGACAATGTAAACCACGTCATAACACCACTGAAATATTCCAACTCTTACATTTCAACGAAAGAAATTCACAATGAACTTTGAAAAATTAAGAGAATGTAAGTGTGACAAGGTAAACCACGACAAAACACTACTGAAATATTCCAACTCTTGCATTTCAAGGAAAGAAATCCAAAATGAACTTTGAAAAATCAAGAGAATGTAACTTTGACAAGGTAAACCATGACAAAACAGAACTGAAATATTCAAACTCTTGCATTTCAATGAAAGAAATTCAAAATGAACTTTGAAAAATCAAGAGAATCTAACTGTGACAAGGTAAAGCACAACAAAACACATTTCAACGAAAGAAATCCACATTGAACTTTGAAAAATCAAGAGAGTGTAACTGTGACACGGTAAACCACGACAAAACAGAACTGAAATATTCCAACTCTTGCATTTCAACGAAAGAAATTCAAAATGAACTTTGAAAAATCAAGAGAATTTTACTCTGACAAGGTAAATCACGACAAAACACTACTGAAATATTCCAACTCTTGCATTTCACGAAAGAAATTCAAAATGAACTTTGAAAAATCAAGAGAATGTAACTGTGACAAGGTAAACCACGACAAGACACTAATGAAATATTCGAACTCTTGCATTTCAATGAAAGAAATTCAAAATAAACTTTGAAAAATCAAGAGAATGTAACTGTGACAAGGTAAAGCACAACAAAACACTACAGAAATATTCCAACTCTTGCATTTCAAAGAAAGATATTCAAATTGAACTTTGAAAAATTAAGAGAATGTAACTGTGACAAGGTAAACCACGACAAGACACTACTGAAATATTCCAACTCTTGCATTTCAGCAAAAGAAATTCAAAATGAACTTTGAAAAATCAAGAGAATGTAACTGTGACAAGGTAAAGCACAACAAAACACTACTGAAATATTCCAACTCTTGCATTTCAACGAAAGAAATTCAAATTGAACTTTGAAAAATAAAGATAATGTAACTGTGACAAGGTGAACCATGACAAAACACTAATGAAATATTCCAACTCTTGTATTTCATTGAAAGAAATCCAAAACGAGCTTTTAAAGATCAAGAGTATGTAAGTGTGGCAAAGGTAAACCACAACAAAACACTACTGAAATAATCCAACTCTTGCATTTCAGCGAATGAAATTCAAAATGAACTTTGAAACATCATGAGAATGTAACTGTGATAAGGTAAACCACAACAAAACACTACTGAAATAATCCAACTCTTGCATTTCAATGAAAGAAATTCAAAATGAACTTTAAAAAATTAAGAGAATGTAACTGTGACAAGGTAAACCACAACAAAACACTACTGAAATATTCCAACTCTTGCATTTCAACGAAAGAAATCCAAAATGAACTTTAAAAAATTAAGAGAATGTAACTGTGACATGGTAAACCATGACAAAACACTACTGAAATATTCCAACTCTTGCATTTCAATGAAAGAAATCAAAAATGAGCTTTGAAAAATCAAGAGAATTTAACTGTGACAAGGTAAACCCCGACAAAACAGTACTGAAATATTCCAACTCTTGCATTTCACCAAAGAAATCCAAAATGAACTTTGAAAAATCAAGAGAATGTAACTGTGACATGGTAAACCACGACAAAACACTACTGAAATATTCCAACTATTGCATTTCACGAAAGAAATTCAAAATGAACTTTGAAAAATAAAGAGAATGTAACTGTGAAAAGGTAAAGCACAACAAAACACTACTGAAATATTCCAACTCTTGCTCTTCAACGAAAGAAATCCAAAAATGAACTTTGAAAAATCAAGAGAATGTAACTGTGACAAGTTAAACCACGACAAAACACTACTGAAATATTCCAACTCTTGCATTTAAAGGAAATAAATCCAAAATGAACTTTGAAAAATCAAGAGAATGTAACTTGGACAAGGTACACCACGACAAAACACTACTGAAATATTCCAACTCTTGCATTTCAAGGAAAGAAATCCAAAATGAACTTTGAAAAATCAAGAGAATGTGACTGTGACAAGGTGAACGACGACAAAACGCTAGTGAAATATTCCAACTTTTGCATTTCTATGAAAGAAATCCAAAATTACCTTGGAAAAATCAAAAGATTATAACTTTGACATGGTAAAATACGACAAAACACTACTGAAATATTCCAACTGTTGCATTTCAATGAGAGAAACCAACAAAGAACTTTGAAAAGTCCTGAGAATGTAACTGTGACAAGCTAAACCACATCAAAACACTACTGAAATATTCCAACTCATACATTTCAACGATAGAAATCCAAAATGAACTTTGAAAAATCAAGAAAATGTATCTGTAACATGGTAAACCATGACAAAAAACTATTGAAATATTCTAACTCTTGCATTTAAAGGAAAGAAATCCAAAATGAACTTTGAAAAATCAAGAGAATGTAACTGTGACAAGGTAAACCACGACAAAACAATACTGAAATATTCCAACTCTTGCATTTCAACGAAAGAAATTCCAAATGAACTTTGAAAAATCAAGAGAATAAAACTGTGAAAAGGTAAACCACTACAAAACACTACTGAAATATTCCAACTATTGCATTTCACGAAAGAAATTCAAAATGAACTTTGAAAAATCAAGAGAATGTAACTGTGAAAAGGTAAAGCACAACAAAACACTACTGAAATATTCCAACTCTTGCTCTTCAACGAAAGAAATCCCAAATTGAACTTTTAAAAATCAATAGAATGTAACTTTGACAAGTTAAACCACGACAAAACACTACTGAAATATTCCAAATCTTTCATTTCAAGGAAAGAAATCCAAAATGAACTTTGAAAAATCAAGAGAATGTAACTTGGACAAGGTACACCACGACAAAACACTACTGAAATATTCCAACTCTTGCATTTCAAGGAAAGAAATCCAAAATGAACTTTGAAAAATCAAGAGAATGTAACTGTGACAAGGTAAACCACGACAAAACACTACTGAAATATTTCAACTCTTGCATCTCACGAAAGAAATTCAAAATAAACTTTGAAAAATCAAGAGCATGTAACAGTGACAATGGTAAACCACAACAAAACACTACTGAAATAATCCAACTCTTGCATTTCACGAAAGAAATTCAAAATGAACTTTGAAAAATCAAGAGAATGTAACTGTGACAAGGTAAAGCAGGACAAAACACTATTGAAATATTCCAACTCTTGCATTTCAATGAAAGAAATCCAAAATGAACTTTGAAAAATCAAGGGAATTTAACTGTGATAAGTAATGTAACTGTAACTGTAAACACCACCAAACACTAATGAAATATTCTAACTCTTGCATTTCAACGAAAGAAATCCAAAATGAACTTTGAAAAATCAAGAGCATCTAACTTTGACAAGGTAAACCATGACAAAACAGAACTGAAATATTCAAACTCTTGCATTTCAATGAAAGAAATTCAAAATGAACTTTGAAAAATCAAGAGAATCTAACTGTGACAAGGTACAGCACAAAAAAACACATTTCGACTAAACAAATCCACATTGAGCTTTGAAAAATCAAGAGAGTCTAACGTTGACACGGTAAACCACAACAAAACACTACTGAAGTATTCATACTCTTGCATTTCAACGAAAGGAATACAAAATGAACTTTGAAAAATCAAGAGAATGTAACTCTGACAAGGTAAATCACGACAAAACACTACTGAAATATTCCAACTCTTGCATTTCACGAAATAAATTCAAAATGAACTTGAAAAATCAAGAGAATGTAACTGTGACAAGGTAAACCACGACAAGACACTAATTAAATATTCCAACTCTTGCATTTCAATGAAAGAAATTCAAAATGAACTTTGAAAAATCAAGAGAATCTAACTGTGACAAGGTAAAGCACAACAAAACACTACAGAAATATTCCAACTCTTGCATTTCAACGAAAGATATTCCAAATGAACTTTGAAAAATTAAGAGATTGTAACTGTGACAAGGTAAACCACGACAAGACACTACTGAAATATTCCAACTCTTGCATTTCAGCAAAAGAAATTCAAAATGAACTTTGAAAAATCAAGAGAATGTAACTGTGACAAGGTAAAGCACAACAAAACACTACTGAAATATTCCAACTCTTGCATTTCAACGAAAGAAATTCAAATTGAACTTTGAAAAATTAAGAGAATGTAACTGTGACAAGGTGAACTACGACAAAACACTAATGAAATATTCCAACTCTTGTATTTCAATGAAAGAAATCCAAAATGAGCTTTGAAAAATCAAGAGAATGTAAGTGTGGCAAAGGTAAACCACAACAAAACACTACTGAAATAATCCAACTCTTGCATTTCAATGAATGAAATTCAAAATGAACTTTGAAAAATCATGAGAATGTAACTGTGACAAGGTAAACCACAACAAAACACTACTGAAATATTCCAACTCTTGCATTTCAACGAAAGAAATCCAAAATGAACTTTGAAAAATCAAGAGAATGTAACTGTGACATGGTAAACCACGACAAAACACTACTTAAATATTCCAAATCTTGCATTTCAATGAAAGAAATTTTCAAAATGAACTTTGAACAATCAAAAGAATGTAACTGTGACAAGGTAAACCATGACAAAACACTACTGAAATATTCCAACTCTTGCATTTCAAGTAAAGAATTCAAAAATAAACTATTAAAAATCAAGAGAATTTAACTGTGACAAGTTAAACCAAAAAAAAAAAATAATGCAATATTCCAAGTCTTGCATTTCAACGAAAGAAATGTAAAATGAACTTTGAACAATCAAGAGACTGTAAGTATGATAATTTAGACAATGACAAAACACTTCTGAATTAGTAAAGCTCTTGCATTTCAATGAATTAAATCCAAAATGAACTTTTAAAAATCATAGGAATATAACAGTGAAATGGTTAACCACGATAAAAAACTACTGAAATATTCCAACTCTTGCATTTCACGAAAGAAATTCAAAATGAAATTTGAAAAATCAAGAGAATGTAACTTTGACATGGTAAACCATGACAAAACACTACTGAAATATTCCAACTCTTGCATTTAATGAAAGAAATTCAAAATGAACTTTGAAAAATCATGAGCATGTAACTGTGACAAGGTAAAGCACAGCAAACCACTACTGAAATATTCAAACTCTTGCATTTCAACGAAAGAAATCCAAAATGAACTTTGAAAAATCAAGAGAATGTAACTATGACAAGGTAAAGCACAACAAGACACTACTGAAATATTCCAACTCTTGCGTTTCAACGATGGAAATTCAAAATGAACTTTGAAAAATTAAGAAAATGTAACTGTGACAAGGTAAACCACGACAAAACACAACTCAAATAATCCAACTCTTGCATTTCAATGAAAGAAATCCAAAATGAACTTTGAAAAATCAAGAGAATGTAAAAATCCAAAATGAACTTTGAAAAATCAAGAGAATGTAACTGTGACAAGGTAAACCACGACAAAACACTACTGAACTATTCCAACTCTTGCATTTCAAGGAAAGAAATCCAAAATGTACTTTGAAAAATCAAGAGAATGTAAAAATCCAAAATGAACTTTGAAAAATCAAGAAAATGTAACTCTGACAAGGTAAACTACGACAAAACACTACTGAAATATTCCAACTCTTGCATTTCAAGGAAAGAAATCCAAAATGAACTTTGAAAAATCAAGAGAATGTAACTGTGACATGGTAGACCACGACAAAACACTACTGAAATATTCCAACTCTTGCATTTCACGAAAGAAATTCAAAATGAACTTTGAAAAATTTGGAAAATGTAACTGTGTCAAGGTAAACCACGACAAAACACTACTGAAATAATCCAACTCTTGCATTTCAATGAAAGAAATCCAAAATGAACTTTGAAAAATCAAGATAATGTAAAAATCAAAATGAACTTTGAAAAATCAAGAGAATGTAACTGTGACAAGGTAAACCACGACAAAACACTACTGAAATATTCCAACTCTTTCATTTTAAGGAAAGAAATCCAAAATGAACTTTGAAAAATCAAAAGAATGTAACTGTGACATGGTATACCACGACAAAACACTACTGAAATATTCCAACTATTGCATTTCACGAAAGAAATTCAAAATGAACTTTGAAAAATCAAGAGAATTTAACTGTGACATGGTATACCACGACAAAACACTACTGAAATATTCCAACTATTGCATTTCACGAAAGAAATCGAAAATGAACTTTGGAAAATCAAGAGAATGTAACTGTGAAAAGGTAAAGCACAACAAAACACTACTGAAATATTCCAACTCTTTCTCTTCAACGAAAGAAATCCAAAATGAACTTTGAAAAATTAAGAGAATGTAACTGTGACAAGGTAAACCACGACAAAACACTACTGAAATATTCCAACTCTTGCATTTCACGAAAGAAATTCAAAATGAACTTTGAAAAATTAAGAAAATGTAACTGTGTCAAGGTAAACCACGACAAAACACTACTGAAATAATCCAACTCTTGCATTTCAATGAAAGAAATCCAAAATGAACTTTGAAAAATCAAGAGAATGTAAAAATCAAAATGAACTTTGAAAAATCAAGAGAATGTAACTGTGACAAGGTAAACTACGACAAAATAATACTGAAATGTTCCAACTCTTGGATTTTAAGGAAAGAAATCCAAAATGAACTTTGAAAAATCAAGAGAATGTAACTGTGACAAGGTAAACCACGACAAAACACTACTGAAATATTCCAACTCTTGCATTTCACGAAAGAAATTCAAAATGAACTTTGAAAAATCAAAAGAATGTAACTGTGACATGGTAAACCACGACAAAACACTACTGAAATATTCCAACTATTGCATTTCACGAAAGAAATCCAAAATGAACTTTGGAAAATCAAGAGAATGTAACTGTGAAAAGGTAAAGCACAACAAAACACTACTGAAATATTCCAACTCTTGCTCTTCAAAGAAATAAATACAAAAATGAACTGTGAAAAATCAAGAGAATGTAACTGTGACAAGTTAAACCACGACAAAACACTACTGAAATATTCCAACTCTTGCATTTAAAGGAAAGAAATGAAAAATGAACTTTGAAAAATCAAGAGAATGTAACTTGGACAAGGTACACCACGAGAAAACACGACTGAAATATTACAACTCTTGCATTTCAAGGAAAGAAATCCAAAATCAACTTTCAAAAATCAAGAGCATGTAACTGTGACAAGGTAAACCACGACAAAACACTACTGAAATATTTCAACTCTTGCATTTCACGAAAGAAATTCGAAATAAACTTTGAAAAATCAAGAGCATGTAACAGTGACAGTGGTAAACCACAAAAAAACACTCCTGAAATATTCCAACTCTTGCATTTCACGAAAGAAATTCAAAATGAACTTTGAAAAATCAAGAGAATGTAACTGTGACAAGGTAAAGCATAACATAACACTACTGAAATATTCCAACTCTTGCATTTCAACGAAAGAAATCCAAAATGAACTTTGAAAAATCAAGGGAATGTAACTGTGACAAGTAATGTAACTGTAACTGTAAACCACGACAAAACACTACTGAAATATTCCAACTCTTGCATTTCAAGAAAGAAATCCAAAATGAAATTTGGAAAATCAATAGAATGTAACAATGACAATGTAAACCACGAAAAAAAACAACTAAAATATTCCAACTCTTGCATTTCTACGAAAGAAATTTAAAAATTAACTTTGAAAAATCAGCGACTGTAACTGTGACAACGTTAACCACGATAAAACACTACTGAATTATTCCAACTCTTGCATTTCAAGGAAAGAAATCCAAAATGAACTTTGAAAAATAAAGAGAATGTAACTATGATAAGGTAAACCACGACAAAACACTACTGAAATATTCCAACTCTTGCATTTCAAGGAAAGAAATCCAATATGAACTTTGAAAAATCAAGAGAATGTAACTGTGACAAGATAAACCACGATAAAACACTACTGAAATATTCCAACTCATGCATTTCACGACAGAAATTCAAAATGAACTTTGAAAAATCAAGAGAATGTAACTGTGACATGGTAAACCATGACAAAACACTACTGAAATATTCCAACTCTTGCATTTCAAGAAAGAAATTCAAAATTAACTTTGAAAAATCAAGATAATTTAACTTTTACAAGGTAAAGCACTACAAAACACTACTGAAATATTCAAACTCTTGCATTTCAACGAAATAAATCAAAAATGAACTTTCAAAAATCAAGAGAATGTAACAGTGACAAGGTAAAGCACAACAAGACATTACTGAAATATTCCAACTCTTGCATTTAAGCGAAATAAATTCAAAATGAACTTTGAAAAATTAAGAAAATGTAACTGTGACAAGGTAAACCATGACGAAACACTACTGAAATAATCCAACTCTTACATTTCAATGAGAGAAATCGAAAATGAACTTTGAATAATCAAGAGAATGTAAAAATCCAAAATGAACTTTGAAAAATCAAGAGAATGTAACTGTGACAAGGTAAACTACGACAAAACACTACTGAAATATTCCAACTCTTGCATTTCAAGGAAAGAAATCCAAAATGAACTTTAAAAAATCAATAGAATGTAACTGTGACAATGTAAACCACGACAAAACACTACTGAAATATTCCAACTCTTGCATTTCACTAAAGAAATTCAAAATGAACTTTGAAAAATTAAGAGAATGTAACTGTGTCAAGGTAAACCACAACAAAACACTACTGAAATAATCCAACTCTTGCATTTCAATGAAATAAATCCAAAATGAACTTTGAAAAATCAAGAGAATGTAAAAATCCAAAATGAACTTTGAAAAATCAAGAGAATGTAACTGTGACAAGGTAAACTACGACAAAACACTACTGAAATATTCGAACTCTTGCATTTCAAGGAAAGAAATCCAAAATGAGCTTTAAAAAATCAATAGAATGTAGCCGGGACAAGGTAAACCACGACAAAACACTACTGAAATATTCCAACTCTTGCATTTCACGAAAGAAATTCAAAAGGAACTTTGAAAAATCAAGAGAATGTAACTGTGACAAGGTAAACCACGACAAAACACTACTGAAATATTCCAACTCTTGCGTTTCACGAAAGAAATTCAAAATGAACTTTGAAAAATCAAGAGAATGTAACTGTGACAAGGTAAAGCACAACAAAACACTACTGAAATATTCCAACTCTTCCTCTTCAACGAAAGAAATCCAAAATGAACTTTGAAAAATCAAGAGAATATAACTGTGACAAGGTAAACCACGACAAAACACTTGCATTTCACGAAAGAAATTCGAAATGAACTTTGAAAAATCAAGAGCATGTAACAGTGACAATGGTAAACCACGACAAAACACTACTGAAATATTCCAACTCTTGCATTTTACGAATGAAATTCAAAATGAACTTTGAAAAATCAAGAGAATGTAACTGTGACATGATAAAGCACGACAAAACACTACTAAAATAATCCAACTCTTGCATTTCAACGACAGAAATTCAAAATGAACTTTGAAAAATCAAGAGAATGTAACTGTGACAAGGTAAACCACGACAAGACGCTACTGAAATAATCCAACTCTTGCATTTCAACGAAAGAAATTCAAAATGAACTTTGAAAAATCAAGAGAATATAACTGTGACAAGGTAAAGCACGACAAAACACTACTGAATTTAAGTATGTTTCATCTCATTCGAAGACGTGTAAAAAAAAAGTTGAAAAAAATATATCATGTTAAAAAAAAAAAAAAAAATCCATGGGAGGAAGATGGGGTTTACATAATGGAAAAAAGAGAGTTTTTTACGTTTTCTAGCGACTACAATCATCATATTGTAGAGTTTGTATTGTTGGGGGGAGGGGTGGGGATATGCCCTGAATTTGAATTTACTAGTGGGGTGGTAAAATGATTTTATTTGGAAATAAATTAAGAAAATTTACTAAATTGAACTTACATTGTAAATCGATGTATCCATAGCTTCAAAGTCAATAATATCAAATGTGTTATCCATGATGTGTTAAAACATTATGAAAATTTAATCGTAAGGCATGAGCATTATATACAAAATCTCAAGGACGAATGAAAATCACTCCTTTTATTTGAATCCAATTACCGATCAAGTTATCGTATATGGAGTTGCCTCCACTCTCTCTCTCTGATTGGTTCTAAAAAATGGATGTTGTCTCAAAAACCAGTCTGGTTGAAAACGTGGAGTTGAAGCAAACTTGTGTAACAAGCTAGACTTCAGGAACCAGTGGGGAATCCCCGCTCGTACTGCTCGCTTTATGGGTGTTGTCTCAAAAACCAGTATGGTTGAAAACGTGGAGTTGAAGCAAACTTGTGTACCAACTAGACTTCAGGAACCAGTGGGGAATCCCCGCTCGTACTGCTAGCTTTTTACAATGTGCTTAGAATAGCATAGGAAGGAACATAAACCCTTAGAATATCATAGGAAGGAACATAAACTCCTAAAATAGCACAGGAAGGAACATAAACTCCTAGAATAGCATAGGAAGGAACATAACCTCCTAGAATAGCATAGGAAGGAACATAAACTCCTAGAATAGCATAGGAAGGAACATAAACCCTTAGAATAGCATAGGAAGGAACATAAACCCTTAGAATTGCATAGGAAGGAACATAAACTCTTAGAATAGCATAGGAAGGAACATAAACCCTTAGAATAGCACAGGAAGGAACATAAACTCCTAGAATAGCACAGGAAGGAACATAAACTCCTAGAATAGCATAGGAAGGAACCTAACCTCCTAGAATGGCATAGGAAGGAACATAAACTCCTAGAATAGCATAGTAAGGAATATAAACCCTTAGAATAGCATAGGAAGGAATATAAACCCTTAGAATAGTACAGGAAGGAACATAAACTCCTAGAATAGCATAGGAAGGAACATAAACTCCAAGAATAGCATAGGAAGGAACATAACCTCCTAGAATAGTATAGGAAGGAACATAAACTCCTAGAATAGCATAAGATGGAACATAAACCCTTAGAATAGCATGGGAAGGAACATAAACTCCTAGAATAGCATAGGAAGGAACATAAACTCCTAGAATAGCACAGGAAGGAACATAAACTCTTAGAATAGCATAGGAAGGAACATAAACCCTTAGAATAGCAAAGGAAGGAACATAAACTCCTAGAATAGCATAGGAAGGAACATAACCTCCTAGAATAGCATAGGAAGGAACATAAACTCCTAGAATAGCATAGGAAGGAACATAAACCCTTAAAATAGCACAGGAAGGAACATAAACTCCTAGAATAGCATAGGAAGGAACATAAACTCCGAGAATAGCATAGGAAGGAACATAACCTCCTGGAATAGCATAGGAAGGAACATAAACTCCTAGAATAGCATAAGATGGAACATAAACCCATAGAATAGCATAGGAAGGAACATAAGTTCCTGGAATAGCACAGTAAGGAACAAAAACCCTTAGAATAGCATAGGAAGGAACTCAAACCCTTAGAGTAGC
This sequence comes from Artemia sp. Qi Xiang Cuo, assembly GCF_049724085.1. Lineage (NCBI taxonomy): Eukaryota > Metazoa > Arthropoda > Branchiopoda > Anostraca > Artemiidae > Artemia > Artemia sp. Qi Xiang Cuo. The sequence continues at coordinate 63,005,902 of NC_142795.1, read as the reverse complement.
ATAGGAAGGAACATAAACCCATAGAATAACACAGTAAGGATCTTCAATCCCTATGATAGACTGGAAAGGAGCTTACACTATTAGGATTAAATAGGAGGGGATTTAAGCTATTAAAGGTTCACAGGAAGGACCTTAAACACTTATAGAAGCCTGGAACGATAATAGCACCCTTATAATATTATAGGAAGGAACATAAACCCTTAGAATAGCAAAGGAAGGAACATAGTTCCATAGAATAGCATGGTATTTCCTATAGGACCGGTAGAAATGTCTTCCTATAGGACCGGTAGAAGTATAAGTTAGCATTTTACTTACAGCCCACATCATCAATACCTGGGTTACATCTGGGGCAAGAGTAATCGGCATCTGCATCTGGGGCCATCCCTTTTCTGTCAAATACTCTTTTTCTATTTTTTAGTGGCAGGCAATTCAGTCTGATCCAAAACCATGTTCTTAATTTCTACGCCGGTAATCCTAGTTTGAAATAATATTCAAATCCAAATTATCTTTTACTTGGGAATAAAACTTCAATGTCTCAGATGTTTTAACTGCCTGGGTCGACATTTGGACTTCAAGGTCTTTTATTCTTTCTATAATCTTAGCCAAACACGGCTCGTCCTGATCTAAGGGTCCTAGCCCCTCGTTCCAAATATAAGATAATTCTACTCCATCTAAAATATTTTCAAACAGTTCGTGGTAACGAACTGTAAGTAAGGAGCGACCTGGCTTAATAGTAACCGAAACTCTAACAAACGAGAGTTTGATACTAATAGATACATCAAAAGAATCAGATTTTGATGCTGATTTCAAATATATAAGTTTCATCAAAAGTTAAGCGCCTGAGAAAATTTGGCTGATTTTTGAAAAAAGGGGAAAGACCCCCTAAAAGCTATAGAACATGAATGAAAATCACACCATCAGATTCAACGCATCAGAGAAAGTTTTTGTATAGGTTTCAAGCTCCTATCTGCAAAAATGTGGAATTTTGTATTTTTTGCCAGAAGAAAGATCACGGATGCGTGTTTATTTGTTGTTTTTTTTGTGTTTTTTTTCCAGGGGTGATCGTATCGAAAAGTTGTCCTAAAATATCGTGGGATGGCTCATCGGAACGGAAATTATAAGTTCTAGTGCCCTTTTTAAGTGACAAAAGTAGAATGCTAACTTATATTTTGCTTACAGATATAAGAGTTTTCATGCTATTTGCTTACACATATAGGAAAAACATTTCCAGAGCATGTACTTATGGATTTGGGTGGATTATGTTCCTTCCTCTGCTATTCTAAGGGTTTATGTTCCTTCCTATGCTATTCCATGGGTTTATGTTCCCTCCCATGCTATTCTATAGCGCTATGTTCCTTCTAATGTTATTCTATGGGACCTCTACACGTGATTAAACACGTTTTGAAACTACTTGCTATTTGCTTATGTCCCCTTGGTACCTTTCCAAACGAGCGGGGAATCCCCACTGGATCCTACACATTGCAAAAAAAAAGTGAGCAGTATGAGCGGGGATTCCCCACACAAGTTTGTTTCAACTCCACGTTTTTCAACCAGACAGTTTTTTTTTAGACAACGCCCTTATTTGTTTTGGACCAATCAGAGACATCGGAGGTTGCTCAATATACGATAACTCGACTGGTGATTGGTTACAAATAAAAGGAGTGATTTTCATAGAAAAAAATTCTGATTAGTCTGTTCCATTCATCTTAGTTTTTAACGATGCTCCTTATTTCTAGTTGAAAATGCTTATTTTTTTATTTAATTGGAATGAAAAGTCAAAGTCTAGCATAAAGAGCAACGTAGTTCGGAGGGGGCAGCTCGCTTGATATAAGGGATAATTTGCATTCGTCTTAGTTTTTAATGATGCTCCTTATTTCTGGTTGCCCGGAGGGGGCATTAAATAGTGGAATTTGTGAGGAAATTGCTCTACCTTGCACACACACACACAGAGACATTGTTACTTACTTAAATTTTTTTTTCATAATTTCTTGAATGAAATTTCTCCATTGTTTATGCAAGAGGTGACTTCTAAAAAATAAGCATTTTCAACTAGAAATAAGGAGCATCATTAAAAACTAAGACAAATAGAAATTATCCGGTATATGAAGTGAACTGCACCCTCCTAAATACCTTGTTCTTTATGCTAGACTTTAACTTTTCATCCCAATTACATTAAAAAATAAGCATTTTCAACTGGAAATAAGGAACATCATTAAAAACTAAGACGAATGCAAATTATCTCGTATATGAAACGAGCTGCCCCCTCCGAAATACCTTGCTCTTTATGCTAGACTTTGACTTTTCATCCCAATTAATTAAAAAATAAGCATTTTCAACTAAAAATAAGGATCATCGTTAAGATCTAAGACGAATGGAAATTATCCGCTATATGAAGTGAACTGCACCCTCCGAAATACCTTGCTCTTTATGCTAGACTTTGACTTTTCATCCCAATTAAATTAAAAAACAAGCATTTTAAACTGGAAATAAGGAGCATCGTTAAAAACTAAGACGAATGGAAATTATCCCGTGTATGAAGCGAGCTACCCCCTCCGAAATACCTTGCTCCTTATGCTGGACTTTGACTTTTCATCCCAATTAAATAAAAAAATAAGTATTTTCAACTAGAAATAAGGAGCATCATTAAAAACTAAGACGAATAGAAATTATCCGGTATATGAAGTGAACTGTACCTTCCTAAATACCTTGCTCTTTATGCTAGACTTTGACTTTTCATCCCAATTAAATTAAAAAATAAGCATTTTCAACTAGAAATAAGGAGCACCATTAAAAACTAAGACGAATGTAAATTATCCCGTATATGAAGCGAGCTGCCCCCTCCGAAATATCTTACTCTTTTTGCTAGACTTTGACTTTTCATCCCAATTAAATTAAAAAATAAGCATTTTCAACTGGAAATAAGGAACATCGTTAAAACCTAAGACGAATGCAAATTATCCCGTATATAAAGTGAGCTGCCCCCTCCGAAATACCTTGCTCTTTATGGTGGACTTTGACTTTTCATCATAATTAAATTAAAAAATAAGCATTTTCAACCAGAAATAAGGAGCATCGATAAAAACTAAGACGAATGGAAATTATGCCGTATATGAAGTGAGATGCCCCCTCCAAAATACCTTGTTCTTCATGCTGGACTTCGACTTTTCATCCCAATTAAATTAAAAAATAAACATTTTCAACTAGAAATAAGGAGCTTCATTAAAAACTAAGACGAATGCAAATTATCCCGTATATGAAGCGAGCTGCCCCCTCCGAAATACCTTGCTCTTTATGCTAGACTTTGACTTTTCATCCCAATTAAATTAAAAAATAAGCATTTTCAACTAGAAATAAGGAGCATCGTTAAGAACTAAGACGAATGGAAATTATCCCGTATATGAAGTGAGCTGCCCCATCCGAAATATCTTGCTCTTTATGCTAGACTTTGAGTTTTTTTCCAAATTAAATTTAAAAAAAAGCATTTTCAACTAGAAATAAGGGGCATCGTTAAAAACTAAGACGAATGGAAATTATCCCGTATATGAAGTCAGCTGCCCCCTCCGAAAAACCTTGTTCTTTATGCTAGACTTTGACTTTTAATCCCAATTAAATTAAAAAATAAGCATTTTCAACTAGAAATAAGAAGCATCGTTAAAAACTAAAATGACTGGAAATTATCCCGTATATCAAGGGAACTGCCCCTCCACAATACCTTGCTCTTTATGATTGACTTCGAATTTTCAACCCAATTAAATTAAAAAATAAGTATTTTCAACTGGAAATTCGAGGCCTCTTTAAAAACTAAGGCGAATTTAAATTATCCCGTATATGAAGTGAGCTGCCCCCTCCGAAATACCTTGCTCTTTATGCTAGACTTTGAATTTTCACCCCAATTAAATTTAAAAAAAAGCATTTTCAACTAGAAAAAAGGGCCACCGGTAAACACTAAGACGAATGTAAATTATCCCGTATTTGAAGTGAGGTGCCCCCTCCGAAATTTCTTGCTCATTATACTAGACTTTGACTTATTATCCCAATTAAATTAAAAAATAAGCATTTACAGCAGGGAATACTTGCCATCGTTAAAGATTACGACGAATATACACTATCCCGTATATGAAGCGAGCTGCCCCCTCCGAAATACCTTGCTCTTTATGCTAGACTTTGACTTTTCATCCCAATTAAATTAAAAAATAAGCATTTTCAACTGGAAATAAGGAGCATCATTAAAAAGTAAGATGAATAGAAATTATTCGGTATATGAAGTGAACTGTACCTTCCTAAATACCTTGCTCTTTATGCTAGACTTTGACTTTTCATCCCAATTAAATTAAAAAATAAGCATTTTCAACTAGAAATAAGGAGCACCATTAAAAACTAAGACGAATGTAAATTATCCCGTATATGAAGAGAGCTGCCCCCTCTGAAATACCTTGCTCTTTATGGTGGACTTTGACTTTTCATCCCAATTAAATTAAAAAATAAGTATTTTCAACTAGAAATAAGGAGCATCTTTAAAAACTAAGACGAAAGGAAATTATTCCGTATATGAAGCGAGCTGCCCCCACCGAAATACCGTGCTCTTTATGTTTGACTTTGACTTTACATCCCAATTAAATTAAAAAATAAGCATTTTCAACCAGAAATAAGGAGCATCGTTAAAAACTAAGACGAATGGAAATTATCCCGTATATGAAGTGAGATACCCCTCCAAAATACCTTGCTCTGTATGCTAGACTTTGACTTTTCATCTTAATTAAGTTAAAAAATAAATATTTTCAACTGGATATAAGGGGCATCATTAAAAACTAAGACGAATGCAAATTATCCCTTATATGAAGCGAGCTGACCCCTCCAAAATATCTTGAACTTTATGCTAGACTTTGACTTTTCACCCCGATTAAATATAAAAATAAGCATTTTCAACTAGAAATAAGGAGCATCGTTAAAAACTAAGACGAATGGAAATTATCCCGTATATGAAGTGAGCTGTCCCATCCGAAATATCATGCTCTTTATGTTAGACTTTGAATTTTCACCCCAATTAAATTAAAAAATAAGCATTTTCAACTAGAAATAAGGAGTATCGTTAAAAACTAAGACGAATGGAAATTATCCCGTATATGAAGTGAGCTGCCCCCTGCGAAATACCTTGCTCCTTATACTAGACTTTGACTTTTCATCCCAATTAAATTAAAAAATAAGCATTTTCAATTAGAAATAAGGAGCATCTTTAAAAACTAAGATGAATGGAAATTATCCCGTATATGAAGTGAGCTGCCCCCTCCAAAATACCTTGCTCTTTATGCTAGACTGTGACTTTTCATCCCAATTAAATTAAAAAATAAGCATTTTCAACTGGAAATAAGGAGCCTCGTTAAGATCTAAGACGAATGGAAATCATTCCCTATGTAAAGTGAGATGCCCCCTCCAAAATTATCGCGCGCTTTATGCTGTACTTTGACTTTTCTTCCCAATTAAATTAAAAAATAAGAATTTTCAGCAAGAAATAAAGAGCATCGTTAAAAACTAAGACGAATGGAAATCATCCAGTATATGAAGTGAGATGCCCCTTCCAAAATACCTTGTTCTTGATGCTGGACTTCGACTTTTCATCCCAATTAAATTAAAAAATAAACATTTTCAACTAGAAATAAGGAGCTTCATTAAAAACTAAAGACGAATGCAAATTATCCCTTATATGAAGTGAGCTGACCCCTCCTAAATACCGTGCTCTTTATGCTAGACTTCGACTTTTCATCCCAATTAAACTAAAAAATAAGCATTTTCAACTGAAAATAAGGAGCATCATTATAACCAAAGACGAATAGAAATTATCCCGTATATAAAGTGAGCTGTCCCCTCCTAGATACTGTGCTCTTTATGCTAGACTTCGAGTTTTCACCCCAATTAAATTAAAAAATTAGCATTTTCAACTAGAAATAAGGAACATCGTTAAAAACTAAGACGAATGGAAATTATTCCGTATATAAAGCGAGCTACGCCCTCCGAAATACCGTGCTCTGTATGGTGGACTTTGACTTTTCATCCCAATTAAATTAAAAAATAAGAATTTTCAACCAGAAATAAGGAGCGTCGTTAAAAACTAAGACGAATGGAAATTATCCCGTATATGAAGTGAGGTGCCCCCACCAAAATACCTTGCTCTTTATGCTAGACTTTGACTTTTCATCCCAATTAGATTAAAAAATAAGCATTTTCAACTGGATATAAGGAGCATCATTAAAAAGTAAGACGAATGCAAATTATCCAGTATATGAAGAGAGCTGCCCCCTCCGAAATACCTTGCTCTTTATGCTGGACTTTGACTTTTCACCCCAATTGAATTAAAAAATAAGCATTTTCAACTAGAAATAAGCAGCATCGTTAAAAACTAAGACGAATGGAAATTATCCCGTATATCAAGTGAGCTGCCCCCTATGAAATACCTTGCTCCTTATGCTAGACTTTGACTTTTTATCCCAATTAAATTAAAAAATAAGCATTTTCAACTAGAAATAATGAGCATTGTTAAAAACTAAGACGAATGGAAATTATTCCGTATTTGAAGTGAGCTTCCTACTCCGAAATACCGTGCTCTTTCTGGTAGACTTTGACTTTTCATCCCAATTAAATTAAAAAATTAGCATTTTCATCAAGAAATAAGGAGCATTGTTAAAAAATAAGACTAATGGAAATTATCCCGTATATGAAGTGAGATGCCCCCTCCGAAATACCTTGCTCTGCATGCTAGACTTTGACTTTTCATCCCAATTAAATTCAAAAATAAGCTTTTTCAACTAGAAATATAGAGCATCATTAAAAACTAAGACGAATGCAAATTATCCCGTATATGAAGCGAGCTGCCCCCTCCGAAACACCTTGCTCTTTATGCTAGACTTTGACTTTTCATCCCAATTAAGTTAAAAAATAAACATTTTCAACTAGAAATAAGGAGCATCGTTAAAAACTAAGACGAATGGAAATTATCCCGTATATGAAGTGAGCTACCCCCTCCGAAATACCTTGGTCTTTATGTTAGACTTTGACTTTTCATCCCAATTAAATTAAAAAATAAGCATTTTCAACTAGAAATAAGGAGCATTGTTAAAAACTAAGACGAGTGGAAGTTATCCCGTATATGAATTGAGCTGCCACCACTGAAATAACGTGCTATTTATGTAAGACTTTGAATTTTCATCAAAATTAAATTTAAAAATAAGTATTTCCAAGTGGAAGTAAGGGAAACCAGTAAAAACTAAGATGAATAGAAATTATCCGGGATATGACGCGAGCTGCCCCCACCGAAATACCTTGCTCTTTATACTAAACTTTGACTTTTCATCCCAATTAAATTAAAAAATAAGCATTTTCAACTAGAAATAAGGAGCATCGTTAAAAAGTAAGACGAATAGAAATTATCCCGTATATGAAGTGAGCTGCGCCCTCCAAAATACCTTGCTCTTTATGCTTGACTTTGACTTTTCATCCCAATTAAATTAAAAAATAAGCATTTTCAACCAGAAATAAGGAGCATCGTTAAAAACTAAGACGAATGCAAATTATCTCGTATATGAAGTGAGATGCCCCCTCCGAAATACCTTGCTCTTTATGCTAGATTTTGACTTTTCATCCCAATTAAAATAAAAAATAAGCAATTTCAACTAGAAATAAGGAGCATCATTAAAAACTAAAACGAATGCAAATTATCCCTGATATGAAGCGAGCTGACCCCTCCGAAATACCTTGCTATTTATGCTAGACTTTGACTTATCATCCCAATTAATTTAAAAAATAAGCATTTTCAACTAGAAATAAGGAGCATCGTTAAAAACTAAGACGAATGGAAATTATCCCGTATATGAAGTGAGCTGCCCCCTCCGAAATACCTTGCTCTTTATGCTGGACTTTGACTTTCATCCCAATTAAATTAAAAAATAAGCATTTTCAACCAGAAATAAGGAGCTTCGTTAAAAACTAAGACGAATGGAAATTATCCCGTATATGAAGTGAGGTACCCCCACCAAAATACCTTGCTCTTTATGCTAGACTTTGACTTTTCATCCCAATTAAATTAAAAAATAAGCATTTTCAACTGGAAATAAGGAGCATCATTAAACTAAGACGTGAAATTATCCCGTATATGAAGAGAGCTGCCCCCTACGAAATACCTTGCTCCTTATGCTAGACTTTGACTTTTCATCCCAATTAAATTAAAAAATAAGCATTTTCAACTGGAAATAAGGAGCATCGTTAAAAACTAAGACGAATGGAAATTATCCCGTATATGAAGTGAGCTGCCCCCTCCGAAATACCTTGCTCTTTATGCTTGACTTTGACTTATCATCCAAATTAAATAAAAAAATAAGCATTTTCAACCAGAAATAAGGAGCATCGTTAAAAACTAAGACGAACAGAAATTATCCCGTATATGATGTGAGCTGTCCCTTCCTAAATACCTTGCTCTTTATGCTAGACTTTGACATTTCATCCCAATTAAATAAAAAAATAAGCTTTTTCAGCTAGAAGTATAGAGCATCACTAAAACCCAAGACGAATGGAAATTATCCCGTATATGAAGTGAGCTGCCCCCTCCGAAATACCTTGCTCTTTATGCTAGACTTCGACTTTTCATTCCAATTAAATTAAAAAAACAAGCATTTTCAACTAGAAATAAGGAGCATCGTTAAAAACTAAGATGAATGGAAATTATCCCGTATATGAAGTGAGCTACCCCCCTCCGAAATACCTTGCTCTTTATGCTAGACTTTGACTTTTCATCCCAATTAAATTAAAAAATAAGCATTTTCAACTGGAAATAAGGAGCATTGTTAAAAACTAAGACGAATGGAAATTATCCCGTATGTGAAGTGAGCTGCCACCACTGAAATACCTTGCTCTTTATGCTAGACTTTGACTTATTACCCCAATTAAATTAAAAAATAAGCATTTTCAACTAGAAATAAGGAGCATCGTTAAAAACTAAGACAAATGGAAATTATCCTGTATATGAAGTGAGCTGCCCCCTCCGAAATACCTTGCTCCTTATAATAGACTTTGACTTTTTATCACAATTACACTGACAAATAATCATTTTCAGCTGGAAGTAAGGAGCATCTTTAAAGATTAAGACGAATACAAACCATAACGTATATGAAGTGAGCTGCCCCCTCCGAAATACCTTGCTCTTTATGCTGGACTTTGACTTTTCATCCCAATTAAATTAAAACATAAGCATTTTCAACCAGAAATAAGGAACATCGTTAAAAACTAAGACGAATGCAAATTATCCCGTATATGAAGCGAGCTGCCCCCTCCAAAATACCTTGCTCTTTATGCTAGACTTTGACTTTTCACCCCAATTAAATTAAAAAACAAGCATTTTCAACTAGAAATAAGGAGTATCGTTAAAAACTAAGACGAATGGAAATTATCCCGTATATGAAGTGAGCTGCCCCCTTCGAAAAACCTTGCTCTTTATGCTAGACTTTTACTTTTCATCCCAATTAAATTAAAAAATAAGCATTTTCAACTGGATATAAGGAGCATCATTAAAAACTAAGACGAATGGAAATTATCCAGTATATGAAGTGAGCTACCCCTTCCGATATACCTTGCCCCTTATGGTAGACTTTGAATTTTCATCCCAATTAAATTAAAAAATTAGAATATTAAACTGGATATAAGAAGCATCATTAAAAACGAACATACATATAAATTATCCGGTATATAAAGAGAACTAACATCTCCTCAATACATTGCTTTTCATGCTCGACTTCGACTTTTCATCCCAATTAAATTAAAAAATAAGCATTTTCAACTAGAAATAAGGAGCATCTTTAAAAACTAAGACGACTGCAAATTATCCCGTATATGAAGCGAGATGCCCCCTCCGAAACATATTGCTCCTTTTGCTAAACTCTGACTTTTTATCCCAATTAAGTTACAAAATAAGCATTTTCAACTGGAAGTAAAGAGACTCGTTAAGATCTAAGCCGAGTATAAGCTACACAGTATGTAAATCGAAATGCCTCATCCCAAATATAATGCTCTTTATGCTAGATTGTGACTTTACTTCCCAATTAAATTAAAAAAATAAGCATTTTCAACTGTAAATAAGTGGCCTCGTTAAAAAATAAGACAAATGTAAATTATCCCCAATGTGAAGAGAGATTCACGCTCCGAAATTACAATGCTCTATCTGCTAGACTTTGACTTTTCATCCCAATTAAATTAAAAAATGAGCATTTTAAACCAGAAATAAGGAGCGTCATTAAAAACTAAGACAAATGGAAATTATCCCGTATATAACGTGAGCTGCCCCCTCCGAAATACATTTCTCTTTATGCTAAACTTTGACTTTTCATCCCAATTAAATTGAAAAATAAGCATTTTCAATTGGAAATAAGGAGAATCTTTAAAAACTAAGACTAATGCAAATTATCCCGTATGTGAAGTGAGCTGCCCCCTCCGAAATTACCTTGCTCTTTATGCTAGACTTTGACTTTTCACCCCAATTGAATTAAAAAATAAGCATTTTCAACTAGAAATAAGCAGCATCGTTAAAAACTAAGACGAATGGAAATTATCCCGTATATCAAGTGAGCTGCCCCCTACAAAATACCTTGCTCCTTATGCTCGACTTTGACTTTTTATCCCAATTCAATTAAAAAATAAGCATTTTCAACTAGAAATAAGGAGCATTGTTAAAAACTAAGACGAATGGAAATTATCTCGTATATGAACTGAGCTGCCCCCTCCGAAATACCGTGCTCTTTATGCTTGACTTGGACTTTTCATCCCAATTAAATTAAAAAATTAGTATTTTCAGCCAGAAATAAGGAGTATCGTTGAAAACTAAGACTACTTGAAATTATCAAGTATATGAAGTGAGCTGCCCCCTCCGAAATATCTTGCTCTTTAAGCTAGACTTTGACTTTTCATCCCAATTAAATAAGAAAATAAGCTTTTTCAACTAGAAATATAGAGCATCATTAAAAACTAAGACGAATGCAAATTATCCCGTATATGAAGCGAGCTGCCCCCTTCGAAATACCTTGCTCTTTTACTTCAACTTTTCATCCCAATTAAATTAAAAAATAAGCATTTTCAACTAGAAATAAGGAGCATCGTTAAAAACTAAGACGAATGGAAACTATCCCGTATATGAAGTGAGCTACCCCCTCTGAAATACCTTGGTCTTTATGTTAGACTTTGACTTTTCATCCCAATTAAATTAAAAAATAAGCATTTTCAACTAGAAATAAGGAGCATTGTTAAAAACTAAGACGAGTGGAAGTTATCCCGTATATGAAGTGAGCTGCCACCACTGAAACACCTTGCTCTTTATGCAAGACTTTGACTTTTCATCACAATGAAATTTAAAAAAAGAATTTTCAACTAGAAATAAGGGGCCCCAGTAAAAACTAAGACGAATGGAAATTATCCCCTATATGAAGTGAGCTGCCCCCACCGAAATACCTTGCTCTTTATGCTAAACTTTGACTTTTCATCCCAATTAAATTAAAAAAATAAGAATTTTCAACCAGAAATAAGGAGTATCGTTAAAAAATAAGACGAATGGAAATTATCCCGTATATGAAGTGAGATGCCCCCTCCAAAATACCTTGCTCTTTATGCTCGACTTTGACTTTTCATCCCAATTAAATTAAAAAATAAGCATTTTCAACCAGAAATAAAGAGCATCGTTAAAAACTAAGACGAATGGAAATTATCCCGTATATGAAGTGAGATACCCCTCCAAAATACCTTGCTCTGTATGCTAGACTTTGACTTTTCATCTCAATTAAGTTAAAAAATAAGCATTTTCAACTAGAAATAAGGGGCATCATAAAAAACTAAAACGAATGCAAATTATCCCTGATATGAAGCGAGCTGACCCCTCCGAAATACCTTGCTCTTTATGCTAGACTTTGACTTTTCATCCCAATTAATTTAAAAAATAAGCATTTTCAACTAGAAATAAGGAGCATCGCTAAAAACTAAGACGAATGGAAATTATCCCGTATATGAAGTGAGCTGCCCCTCCGAAATATCTTGCTCTTTATGCTGGACTTTGACTTTTCATCCCAATTAAATTAAAAAATAATCATTTTCAACCAGAAATAAGGAGCATCGTTAAAAACTAAGACGAATGGAAATTATCCCGTATATGAAGTGAGGTACCCCCACCAAAATACCTTGCTCTTTATGCTAGACTTTGACTTTTCATCCCAATTAAATTAAAAAATAAGCATTTTCAACATGAAATAAGGAGCATCATTAAAAACTAAGACGTGAAATTATCCCGTATATGAAGAGAGCTGCCCCCTACGAAATACCTTGCTCCTTATGCTAGACTTTGACTTTTCATCCCAATTAAATTAAAAAATAAGCATTTTCAACTAGAAATAAGGAGCATAGTTAAAAACTAAGACGAATGAAAATTATCCCTATTTGAAGTGAGCTTCCCCCTCCGAAATAACCTGCTCTTTATGCTTGACTTTGACTTTTCATCCAAATTAAATAAAAAAATAAGAATTTTCAACAAGAAATAAAGAGCATCGTTAAAAACTAAGACGAACTGAAATTATCCCGTATATGAAGTGAGATGCCCCCTCCGAAATAACTTGCTCTTCATGCTAGACTTTGACTTTTCATCCCAATTAAATAAAAAAATAAGCATTTTCAACTAGAAATATAGAGCATCATTAAAAACTAAGACGAATGCAAATTATCCCGTATATGAAGCGAGCTGCCCCCTCCGAAATATCTTGCTCTTTATGCTAGACTTCGACTTTTCATCCCAATTAAATTAAAAAAATAAGCATTTTCAACTAGAAATAAGGAGCATCGTTAAAAACTAAGACGAATGGAAATTATCCCATATATGAAGTGAGCTACCCCTCCGAAATACCTTGGTCTTTATGTTAGACTTTGACTTTTCATCCCAATTAAATTAAAAAATAAGCATTTTCAACTAGAAATAAGGAGCATTGTTAAAAACTAAGACGAATGGAAATTATCCCGTATGTGAAGTGAGCTGCCACCACTGAAATACCTTGCTCTTTATGCTAGACTTTGACTTATTACCCCAATTAAATTAAAAAATAAGCATTTTCAACTAGAAATAAGGAGCACCGTTAAAAACTAAGACGAATGGAAATTATCCCGTATATGAAGTGAGCTGCCCCCTCCGAAATACCTTGCTCCTTATACTAGACTTTGACTTTTTATCCCAATTACACTGAAAAATAAGCATTTTCAACTGGACGTAAGGAGCATCGTTAAAAATTAAGACAAATGGAAATCATCCCGTATTTGAAGAGAGCTACCCCCTCCGAAATAACCTGCTCTTTATGCTGGACTTTGACTTTTCATCCAAATTAAATAAAAAAATAAGAATTTTCAACCAGAAATAAAGAGCATCGTTAAAAACTAAGACAAATGCAAATTATCCCGTATATGAAGCGAGCTGCCTCCTCCGAAATACCTTGCTCTTTATGCTAGACTTTGACTTTTCACCCCAAATAAATTAAAAAATAAGCATTTTCAACTAGAAATAAGGAGTATCGTTAAGAACTAAGACGAATGGAAATTATCCCGTATATGAAGTGAGCTGCCCCCTTCAAAATACCTTGCTCTTTATGCTAGACTTTGAATTGCCATCCCAATGAGATAAAAATATTATCACTAACAATTTGAAATTAGAAAAATCTTTAAATTGTAATTGGACCGCAAATTAGAAGTTTTTCAACGCAAGATGCCCCCTACGTAATGCCTTGCCCTTTAGACTTAACTTTGACTACTCATTACGATTAAATTAAAAAATAATCATTTTAGTCTAAATAAAAGATGCCTCGTTGAAAACGAAGACAACCGGAAATTATCCAGTATATAAATTGATCTAAATTCTCCTAAATACATTGCTTTTTATGCTAGACTTTGACATTTCATCCCAATTAAATTAGAAAATAAGCATTTTAAACTGGAAATAATGAGCATCATTAAAAACTACGACGAATAGAATTTATCCAGTATATGAAGTGAACTGCACCCCCCTAAATACCTTGCTCTTTATGCTAAACTTTGATTTTTCATCCCAATTAAATTAAAAAATAAGCATTTCACCTAGTAATAAGGAGCATCATCAAAAACTAAGACGAATAGAAATTATCCGGTATATGAAGCGAGCTGCACCCTCCTAAATACCTTGCTCTTTATGCTAGACTTTGACTTTTCATCCCAATTAAATTTAAAAAAAAAGCATTTTCAACTCGAAATAAGGAGCATCATTAAAAACTAAGACGAATGCAAATTATCCCGTATATGAAGTGAGCTGCCCCCACCAAAATAACTTGCTCTTTATACTAGACTTTGAATTTTTATACCAATTAAATTAAAAAATAATCATTTTCAACCATAAATAATAAGAATCATTATAGACTAAGGTGAATACAAATTATTCGCTATATCAAGGGAAATGCCCCCTCCGCAATACCGTGCTCCTTACGCTGGACTTCGACTTTTTATCCCACCTAAATTAAAAAATAAGTATTTTCAACCAGAAATAAGGAGTTATTATTATTATTAAGCTTATTATTAAAACTTATTATTTTTAATAAGCATTAATAAGGGTTTATGTTCCCTCCCATGCTATTCTATAGCGCTATGTTCCTTCCAATGTTATTCTATGGGACCTCTACACGTGATTAAACACGTTTTGAAACTACATGCTGCTTGCTTATGTCCCCTTGGTACCTCTCCAAAAGAGCGGGGATTCCCCACTGGTTCCTACACATTGCAAAAAAAAGTGAGCAGTATGAGCGGGGATTCCCAGCACAAGTTTGTTTCAACTCCACGTTTTTCAACCAGACTGTTTTTTTTAGAAAAAGCCCATTTTTTGGACCAATCAGAGACATCGGAGGTTTCTCAATATACGATAACTCGACTGGTGATTGGTTACAAATAAAAGGAGTAATTTTCATAGAAAAAAAAGTTCTGATTAGTCTGTTCCTATCATCTTAGTTTTTAACAATGCTCCTTATTTCTAGTTAAAAATACTTATTTTTTAATTTAATTGGGATGAAAAGTCAAAGTCTAGCATAAAGAGCAAGGTATTTTGGAGGGGGCAGCTCGCTTGATATAAGGGATAATTTGCATTCGTGTTAGTTTTTAACGTTGCTCCTTATTTCTAGTTGAAAATGCTTATTTTTAATTTAATTGGGATGAAAAGTCAAAGTCTAGCATAAAGAGAAAGGTATTTCGGAGGGGGCAGCTCGCTCGATATAAGGGATAATTTGCATTCGTGTTAGTTTTTAACGTTGCTCCTTATTTCTAGTTGAAAATGCTTATTTTTAATTTAATTGGGATGAAAAATCAAAGTCTAGCATAAAGAGCAAGGTATTTCGGAGGGGGCAGCTCGCTTCATATACCTTGCTCTTTATGCTAGACTTTGACTTTTCATCCCAATTAAATTAAAAAATAAGCATTTTCAACTAGAAATAAGGAGCATCGTTAAAAACTAAGACGAATGGAAATCATCCCGTATATGAAGTGAGCTACCCCTCCGAAATACCTTGCTCTTTATGTTAGACTTTTACTTTTCATCCCAATTAAATTAAAAAATAATCATTTTCAACTAAAAAAAAGGAGCATCGTTAAAAACTAAGACGAATGTATATTATCCCGTATATGAAGTGAGCTGCACCCACCGAAATACCTTGCTCTTTATTCTAGACTTTAACTTTTCATCACAATTAAATTAAAAAAGAAGCATTTTCAACTGGAAATAAGGAGCATCATTAAAAACTAAGACGAATAGAAATTATCCCGTATATGAAGCGAGCTGCCCCCCTCCGAAATACCTTGCTCTTTATGCTAGACTTTGACTTTTTATCCCAATTAAATTAAAAAATAAGCATTTTCAACTAGAAATAAGGAGCATCGTTAAAAACTAAGACGAAAAGAAATTATCCGGTATATGAAGTGAGCTGCCCCCTCCGAAATACCTTGCTCTTTATGCTAGACTTTGACTTTTCATCCCAATTAAATTAAAAATAAGCATTTTCAACTAGAAATAAGGAGCATCGTTAAAAACTAAGACGAATGCAAATTATCCCTTATATCAAGCGAGCTGCCCCCTCCAAAATACCGTGCTCTTTATGCTGGACTTTGACTTTTCATCCCAATTAAATTAAAAAATAAGCATTTTCAACTAGAAATAAGGAGCATCGTTAAAAACTAAGACTAATGGAAATTATCCCGAATATGAATTGAGCTGACCCCTCCGAAATATCTTGCTCTTTATGCTAGACTTTGACTTTTCATCCCAATTAAATTAAAAAATAAGCATTTTCAACTAGAAATAAGGAGCATCATTAAAAACTAAGACGAATACAAATTATCCCGTATATGAAGCGAGCTGACCCCTCCGAAATACCTTACTCTTTATGCTAAACTTTGACTTTTCATCCCAATTAAATTAAAAAATAAGCATTTTCAACTAGAAATAAGGAGCATCGTTAAAAACTAAGACGAATGGAAATTATCCCGTATATGAAGTGAGCTGCCCCCTCCGAAATACCTTGCTCTTTATGTTAGACTTTGACTTTTCATCCCAATTAAATTAAAAAATAAACATTTTCAACTAGAAACAAGCAGCATCGTTAAAAACTAAGACGAATGGAAATTATCCCGTATATGAAGTGAGCTGCCCCCTCCGAAAAACCTTGCTCTTTATGCTGGACTTTGACTTTTCATCCCAATTAAATTAAAAAATGAGCATTTTCGACCAGAAATAAGGAGCGTCGTTAAAAACTAAGACGAATGGAAATTATCCCGTATATGAAGTGAGCTGCTCCCACCGAAATACTTTTCTCTTTATGCTAAACTTTGACTTTTCATCCCAATTAAATTAAAAAAATACGTATTTTCAATTGGAAATAAGGAGCATCATTAAAAAGTAAGACAAATGCAAATTATCCCGTATATGAAGCGAGCTACCCCCTCCGAAATACCTTGCTCTTTATGCTAGACTTTGATTTTTCACCCCAATTGAATTCAAAAATAAGCATTTTCAACTAGAAATAAGGAGCATCGTTAAAAACTAAGACGAATGGAAATTATCCCGAAAATGAAGTGAGCTTCCCCCTCCGAAATACCTTGCTCTTTATGCTGGACTTTGACTTTTCATTCCAATTAAATTAAAAAATAAGCATTTTCAACCAGAAATAAGGAGCATAGTTAAAAACTAAGACGAATGGAAATTATCCCGTATATGAAGTGAGATGCCCCCTCCGAAATACCTTGCTCTTTATGCTAGACTTTGACTTTTCATCCCAATTAAATTAAAAAATAAGTATTTTCAACTAGAAATAAGGAGC
This sequence comes from Artemia sp. Qi Xiang Cuo, assembly GCF_049724085.1. Taxonomy (NCBI): domain Eukaryota; kingdom Metazoa; phylum Arthropoda; class Branchiopoda; order Anostraca; family Artemiidae; genus Artemia; species Artemia sp. Qi Xiang Cuo. Next base: position 62,988,518 of record NC_142795.1, on the reverse strand, counting down.
ATCATTAAAAACTAAGACGACTGCAAATTATCTCGTATATAAAGCGAGCTGACCCCTCCAAAATACCTTACTCTTTATGCTAGACTTTGACTTTTCATCCGAATTAAATTAAAAAATAAGCATTTTCAACTAGAAATAAGGAGCATCGTTAAAAACTAAGACGAATGGAAATTATCCCGTATATGAAGTGAGCTGCACCCTCCGAATAACCTTGCTGTTTATGTTAGACTTTGACTTTTCATCCCAATTAAATTAAAAAATAAGCATTTTCAACTAGAAATAAGGAGCATCGTTAAAAACTAAGACGAATGGAAATTATTCCGTATATGAAGTGAGCTACCCCCTCTGAAATACCTTGGTCTTTATGTTAGACTTTGACTTTTCATCCCAATTAAATTAAAAAATAAGCATTTTCAACTAGAAATAAGGAGCATTGTTAAAAACTAAGACAAATGGAAATTATCCCGTATATGAAGTGAGCTGCCACCACTGAAATACCTTGCTCTTTATGCTAGACTTTGACTTTTCATCCCAATTAAATTAAAAAATAAGCATTTTCAACTAGAAATAAGGAGCATCATTAAAAACTAAGACGAATGCAAATTATCCCGTATATGAAGCGAGCTACCCCCTCCGAAATACCTTGCTCTTTATGCTAGACTTTGACTTTTCACCCCAATTGAATTAAAAAATAAGCATTTTCAACTAGAAATAAGGAGCATCGTTAAAAACTAAGACGAATGGAAATTATCCCGTATATGAAGTGAGTTGCCTCCACCGAAATACCGTGCTCTTTATGCTAGACTTTGACTTTTCACCCCAATTAAATTAAAAAATAAGCATTTTCAAGTAGAAATAAGGAGAACCATTAAAAACTAAGACGAATGGAAATTATCCCGTATATGAAGTGAGCTGCCCCCTCCGAAATGCCTTGCTCTTTATGCTAGACTTTTAGTTTTCATCCCAATTAAATTTAAAAAAAATAAGTATTTTCAACTGGAAATAAGGTGCATCATTAAAAACTAAAACAAATAGAAATTATCCGGTATATAAAGTGAACTACACCCTCCTAAATACCTTGCTCTTTATGCTAGACTTTGACTTTTCATCCCAATTAAATTAAAAAATAAGCATTTTCAACTAGAAATAAGGAGCATCGTTAAAAACTAAGACGAATGCAAATTATCCCGTATATGAAGCGAGCTGCCCCCTCCGAAATAACGTGCTCTTTATGCTAGACTTTGACTTTTCATCCCAATGAAATTAAAAAATAAGCATTTTCAAGTAGAAATAAGGAGAATCGTTAAAAACCAAAACGAATGGAAATTATCCCGTATATGAAGTGAGCTGCCCCCTCCGAAATACCTTGCTCTTTATGCTAGACTTTTAGTTTTCATCCCAATTAAATTGAAAAATAAGCATTTTCAACTGGAAATAAGGAACATCATTAAAAACTAAGACGAATGCAAATTATCCCGTATATGAAGCGAGCTGCCCCCTCCGAAACACCTTGCCCTTTATGCTAGACTTTGACTTTTCATCCCAATTAAATTAAAAAATAAGCATTTTCAACTAGAAATAATTATCATCATTAAAAACTACGACGAATAGAAATTATCCGGTATATGAAGTGAACTGCACCCTCCTAAATCCATTGCTCTTTATGCTAGACTTTGACTTTTCTTCCCAATTAAATTAAAAAAGAAGCATTTTCAACTAGAAATAAGGAGCATCATTAAAAACTAAGACGAATAGAAATTATCCGGTATATGAAGTGAACTGCACCCTCCTAAATACATTGCTCCTTATGCTAAGCATTTTCAACTAGAAATAAGGAGCACCGTTAAAAACTAAGACGACTGGAAATTATCCCGTATATGAAGAGAGCTGCCCCCTCCGAAATACCTTGCTCCTTATACTAGACTTTGACTTTTTATCCCAATTAAACTGAAAAATAAGCATTTTCAACTAGAAATAAGGAGCATCGTTAAAAATTAAGACGAATGGAAATTATCCCGTATATGAAGTGAGCTGCCCCCTCCGAAATACCTTGCTCTTTATGCTGGACTTTGACTTTTCATCCCAATCAAATTAAAAAATAAGCATTTTCAACCAGTAATAAGGAACATCGTTAAAAACTAAGACGAATGGAAATTATCCCGTATATGAAGTGAGATGCCCCCTCCGAAATAACTTGCTCTTCATGCTAGACTTTGACTTTTCATCCCAATTAAATTAAAAAATAAGCTTTTTCAACTAGAAATATAGAGCATCATTAAAAACTAAGACGAATGCAAATTATCCCGTATATGAAGCGAGCTGCCCCCTTCGAAATACCTTGCTCTTTATGCTAGACTTCGACTTTTCATCCCAATTAAATTAAAAAATAAGCATTTTCAACTAGAAATAAGGAGCATCGTTAAAAACTAAGACGAAAAGAAATTATCCCGTATATGAAGTGAGCTACCCCCTCCGAAATACCTTGGTCTTTATGCTAGACTTTGACTTTTCACCCCAATTGAATTAAAAAATAAGCATTTTCAACTAGAAATAAGGAGCATTGTTAAAAACTAATACGAGTGGAAGTTATCCCGTATATGAAGTGAGCTGCCACCACTGAAATACCTTGCTCTTTATGCTAGACTTTGACTTTTCACCCCAATTAAAATAAAAAATAAGCATTTTCAACTAGAAATAAGGAGCATCGTTAAAAACTAAGACGAATGGAAATTATCCCGTATATGAAGTGAGCTGCCCCTTCCGAAATGCCTTGCTCCTTATGCTAACCTTTGACTTTTTATCCCAATTAAATTAAAAAATAAGCATTTTCAACTAGAAATAAGAACCATCGTTAAAAACTAAGACGAATAGAAATTATCCCCTATATGAAGGGAGCTGCCCCCTCCGAAATACCTTGCTCTTTATGCTGGACTTTGACTTTTCATCCCAATTAAATTAAAAAATTAGCATTTTCAACAAGAAATAAGGAACATCGTTAAAAACTAAGACGAAGGAAAATTATCCCGTATATGAAGTGAGATATCCCCTCCGAAATACCTTGCTCTTTATGCTAGACTTTGACTTTTCATCCCAATTAAATTAAAAAATAAGCATTTTCAACTAGAAATAAGGAGCATCATTAAAAACTAAGACGAATGCAAATTATCCCGTATACTACGCGAGCTGCCCCCTCCAGAATGCCTTGCTCCTTAGGTTAAACTTTGACGTCTTATTCCAATTAAATTACAAAAAAGCATTTTCAACTAGAAATAAGGAGCCTCGTTATGAACTAAGCCGAATATAAACTATCCCCTATGTGAAGCGAAATGCCCCTCAAAAATTACCTTGCTCTCTCTGCTAGACTTCGACTTTTCATCCCAATTAAATTAAAAAATGATCATTTTCAACCAGAAATAAGGAGCGTCGTTAAAAACTAAGACGAATGGAAATTATCCCGTATATGAAGTGAGCTGCCCCCACCGAAATACCCTGATCTTTATGCTAGACTTTGACTTTTCATCCCAATTAAATTAAAAAATAAGCATTTTCAACTTGATATAAGGAGCATCATTAAAAACTAAAACGAATGCAAATTATCCCGTATATGAAGAGAGCTACCCCCTCCGAAATACCTTGCTCTTTATGCTAGACTTTGACTTTTCACCCCAATTGAATTAAAAAATAAGCATTTTCAACTAGAAATAAGGAGCATCGTTAAAAACTAAGACGAATGGAAATTATCCCGTATATGAAGTGAGCTGCCCCCTCCGAAATACCTTGCTCTTTATGCTAGACTTTGACTTTTCATCCCAATTAAATTAAAAATTAAGCATTTTCAACTGGAAATAAGGAGCATCGTTAAAACTAAGACGAATGGAAATTATCCCGTATATGAAGTGAGATGCCCCCTCCGAAATACCTTGCTCTTCATGCTAGACTTTGACTTTTCATCCCAATTAAATTAAAAAATAAGCATTTCCAACTTGAAATATAGAGCATCGTTAAAAACTAAGAAGAATGCAAATTATCCCGTATATGAAGTGAGCTGCCCCCTCCGAAATACCTTGCTCTTTATGCTTGACTTTGACTTTTCATCCCAATTAAATTAAAAAATAAGCATTTTCAACTAGAAATAAGGAGCATCGTTAAAAACTAAGATGAATGGAAATTATCCCGTATATGAAGTGAGCTACCCCTCCGAAATACCTTGGTCTTTATGTTAGACTCTTACTTTTCTTCCCAATTAAATTAAAAAATAATCATTTTCAACTAAAAAAAAGTAGCCTCGTTAAAAACCAAGACTAAACGATATTATTCACAATTTGACGAGAACTGCCCCCACCGAAAAACATTTCTCTATATGCTAAAATTTGACTTTACATTCCAATTAAATTAAAAAATAAGTATTTTCAATTGGAAATAAGGAGCATCATTAAAAACTAAGACGAATGAAAATTATCCCATATATGAAGCGAGCTGGCCCCTCCGAAATACCTTGCTCTTTATGCTAAACTGACTTTTCATCCCAATTAAATTAAAAAATAAGCATTTTCAACTGGAGATAAGGAGCCTCGTTAAAAAATAAGACGAATGCAAATTATCCCGTATATGACGTGAGCTACACCCGCCAAAATACCTTTCTCTTTATGCTAGACTTTGACTTTTCATCCTAATTAAATTAAAAATTATCATTTTCAACCAGAAATAAGGAGCGTCGTTAAAAACTAAGACGAATGGAAATTATCCCGTATATGAAGTGAGCTGCCCCCACCGAATTACCCTGCTCTTTATGCTAGACTTTTACTTTTCACCCCAATTAAATTAAAAAATAAGCATTTTCAACTGGATATAAGGAGCATCATTAAAAAGTAAAACAAATGCAAATTATCCCGTATATGAAGCGAGATACCCCCTCCGAAATACTTTGCTCTTTATGCTAGACTTTGACTTTTCATCCCAATTAAATTAAAAAATAAGCATTTTCAACTAGAAATAAGGAGCATCGTTAAAAACTAAGACGAATGGAAATTATCCCGTATATGAAGTGAGCTGCCCCCTACGAAATACCTTGCTCCTTATGCTAGACTTTGACTTTTCATCCCAATTAAATTAAAAATTAAGCATTTTCAACCAGAAATAAGGAGCATCGTTAAAACTAAGACGAATGGAAATTATCCCGTATATGAAGTGAGATGCCCCCTCCGAAATAACTTGCTCTTCATGCTAGACTTTGACTTTTCATCCCAATTAAATAAAAAAATAAGCATTTCCAACTTGAAATATAGAGCATCATTAAAAACTATGAAGAATGCAAATTATCCCGTATATGAAGCGAGCTGCCCCCTCCAAAATACCTTGCTCTTTATGCTAGACTTTGACTTTTCATCCCAACTAAATTATAAAATAATCATTTTCAACTAGAAATAAGGAGCATCGTTAAAAACTAAGATGAATGGAAATTATCCCGTATATGAAGTGAGCTACCCCCTCCGAAATACCTTGGTCTTTATGCTAGACTTTGACTTTTCATCCCAATTAAATTAAAAAATAAGCATTTTCAACTAGAAATAAGGAGTATTGTTAAAAACTAAGACGAATGGAAATTATCCCGTATGTGAAGTGAGCTGCCACCTCCGAAATTCTTTGCTCTTTCTGATTTACTTTGACATTTAACTACACATAAATTAAAAAATAAACATTTTTAACTAGAAAGAAGGGTAATCATTAAAAACTAAGACAAATGTAAATTACCCGTAGTATGAATCAAGAGGACCCCATCGAATCATATTAATCTTTATATTGTAAAGCGAATATATAACGATACCCTTATATAATTATAATTTTCAGCAATAACTCAGAAAAATAGGTAAAAACTAAGACGAATGGAAATAATTACCTATATATAGCGAGCTACCCCCTCTAAAATTACCGTGATCTTGATGGTAGACTTTGACTTATCATCCCAATTAGATTTAAAATTATCATTTTCAACCAGAAATAAGGAGCATCGTTAAAAACTAAGACAAATGGAAATTATCCCGTATATGAAGCGAGCTGCCCCCACCAAAATACCTTGCTCTTTATGCTAAATTTTGACTTTTCATCACAATTAAATTAAAAAAATAAGCTTTTTCAACTTAATATAAGTAGCATCGTTAAAAAGTAAGACAACTGCAAATTATCCCGTATATGAAGCGAGCTGCCCCCTCCAAAATACCTTGCACTTTATGCTAGACTTTGACTTTTCCTCCCAATTAAATTAAAAAATAAACATTTTCAACTAGAAATAAGGAGCATCGTTAAAAACTAAGACGAATGGAAATTATCCCGTATATGAAGTGAGCTGCCCCCTACGAATTACCTTGCTCCTTATGCTAGACTTTGACTTTTCATCCCAATTAAATTAAAAAATAAGTGTTTTCAACCAGAAATAAGGAGAATCGTTAAAAAATAAGACGAATGGAAATTATCCCGTATATGAAGTGAGATGCCCCCTCAGAAATAACTTGCTCTTTATGCTAGACTTTGACTTTTCATTCCAATTAAATAAAAAAATAAGCATTTTCAACTAGAAATATAGAGCATCATTAAAAACTAAGAAGAATGCAAATTATCCCGTATATGAAGCGAGCTGCCCCCTCCGAAATACCTTGATCTTTATGCTAAACTTCGACTTTTCATCCCAATTAAATTAAAAAATAAGCATTTTCAACTGGAAATAAGGAGCATCGTTAAAAACTAAGATGAATGGAAATTATCCCGTATATGAAGTGAGCTACCCCCCTCCGAAATACCTTGCTCTTTATGCTAGACTTTGACTTTTCATCCCAATTAAATTAAAAAATAAGCATTTTCAACTAGAAATAAGGAGTATTGTTAAAAACTAAGACGAATGGAAATTATCCCGTATGTGAAGTGAGCTGCCACCACTCGAAATACCTTGCTCTTTATGCTAGACTTTGACTTTTCATCCCAATTAAATTTAAAAAAAATGATCTTCTACAAGAAAAAAGTGGCATAGGTAAGATCCTAGATAACTGGAATTTATCCCTTATTTGACGTCATGTGCCAACTCCGAAATATCTATATCCTAATGCTAGACTAGGACTTATTATCTCAATTAAATAAAAAAATTTAATTTACCAGCAGGGACTACGGGCAATAATTAAAAATAATGGCGAATGGACCTCATCCCGTACAGCAAGTGAGCTGCCCCCTCCGAAATACCTTGCTCTTTAAGCTGGACTTTGACTTGTCATCCCAATTAAATTAAAAAATAAGCATTTTCAGCCAGAAATAAGGAGCATCGTTGAAAACTAAGACGAATGGAAATTATCCCGTATATGAAGCAAGCTGCTTCCTCCGAAATACCTTTGTCTTTATGCTAGACTTTGACTTTTCACCCCAAATAAATTAAAAAATAAGCATTTTCAACTAGAAATAAGGAAAATCGTTAAAAACTAAGACGAATGGAAACTATCAGTTATATAAAGTAAGCTGCCCCCTCAGAAATACCCTTCCCTTTGTAGTAGACTTTGATTTTTCATCCCGATTAAGTTAAAAAAAAGCATTTTAAAATAGAAATAAGGTGCCTCGTTGAAATCTAAGATAAACGTAAATTATCCGGTATATAAAGTGAACTAAATTCTCCTAAATATATTGCTCTTTATGCTAGACTTTGACTTTTCATCCCAATTACATTAAAAAAATAAGCATTTTCAACTAGAAATAATTATCATCATTAAAAACTACGACGAATAGAAATTATCCGGTATATGAAGTGAACTGCACCCTCCTAAATCCATGGCTCTTTATGCTAGACTTTGACTTTTCTTCCCAATTAAATTAAAAAAATAAGCATTTTCAACTAGAAATAAGGAGCATCATTAAAAACTAAGACGAATAGAAATTATCCGATATATGAAGTGAACTGCACCCTCCTAAATACCTTGCTCTTTATGCTACACTTTGACTTTTCATCCCAATTAAATTAAAAAATAAGCATTTTCAACTGGAAATAAGGAGCATCATTAAAAACTAAGACGAATGCAAATTATCCAGTATATGAAGCGAGCTGCCCCCTCCGAAATACCTTGCTCTTTATAGTAGACTTTGACTTTTCATCCAAATTAAATTAAAAAATAAGCATTTTCAACTAGAAATAAGAAGCATCGTTAAAAATTAAGACGAATGGAAATTATTCCGTATATGAAGTGAGCTGCCCCCTCCGAAATAACCTGCTCTTTATGCTGGACTTTGACTTTTCATCCCAATTAAATTAAAAAATAAGCATTTTCAACCAGAAATAAGGAGTTATTATTATTAATAAGCTTATTATTAAAACTTATTATTTTTAATAAGCATTAATAAGGGTTTATGTTCCCTCCCATGCTATTCTATAGCGCTATGTTCCTTCCAATGTTATTCTATGGGACCTCTACACGTGATTAAACACGTTTTGAAACTACATGCTGCTTGCTTATGTCCCCTTGGTACCTTTCCAAACGAGCGGGGATTCCCCACTGGATCCTACACATTGCAAAAAAAAGTGAGCAGTATGAGCGGGGATTCCCCACACAAGTTTGTTTCAACTCCACGTTTTTCAACCAGACAGTTTTTTTTAGGCAACACCCATTTTTTTGGGGCCAATCAGAGACAGCGGAGGTTGCTCAATATACGATAACTTGATTGGTGATTGATTACAAATAAAAGGAGTGATTTTCATAGAAAAAATTCTGATTAGTCTGTTCCTATCATCTTAGTTTTTAACAATGTTCCTTATTTCTAGTTAAAAATACTTATTTTTTAATTTAATTGGGATGAAAAGTTAAAGTCTAGCATAAAGAGCAAGGTATTTCGGAGGGGGCAGCTCGCTTGATATAAGGGATAATTTGCATTCGTCTTAGTTTTTAATGATGCTCCTTATTTCTAGTTGAAAATGCTTCTTATTAATTTAATTGGGATGAAAAGTCAAAGTCTAGCATAAAGAGCAAGGTATTTCGGAGGGGGCAGCTCGCTTGATATAAGGGATAATTTGCATTCGTCTTAGTTTTTAACATTGCTCCTTATTTCTAGTTGAAAATGCTTATTTTTAATTTAATTGGGATGAAAAATCAAAGTCTAGCATAAAGAGCAAGGTATTTCGGAGGGGGCAGCTCGCTTCATATACCTTGCTCGTTATGCTAGACTTTGACTTTTCATCCCAATTAAATTAAAAAATAAGCATTTTCAACTAGAAATAAGGAGCATCGTTAAAAACTAAGACGAATGGAAATCATCCCGTATATGAAGTGAGCTGCCCCCTCCGAAATACCTTGCTCTTTATGTTAGACTTTTACTTTTCATCCCAATTAAATTAAAAAATAAGCATTTTCAACTAAAAATAAGGAACATCGTTAAAAACTAAGACGCATCGATATTATCACGTATATGACGCGAGCTGCACCCACCGAAATACATTTCTCAGTATGCTAAACTTTGAATTTACATCACAATTAAATTCAAAAATAATATTTTTCAATTGGAAATAAGGAGCATCGTTAAAAACTACGAAGAATGGAAATTATCCCGGATATGAAGCGAGCTGCCCCCTCCGAAATAACTTGCTCTTTATGATAGACTTTGACTTTTCATCACAATTAAATTAAAAAAAAATCATTTACAACCGGAAATAATGAGCATCTTTAAAAATTAAGACAAATGCAAATTATCCCGTATATGAAGTGAGCTGCCCCCTCCGAAATAACTTGCTCTTTATGCTGGACTTTGACTTTTCATCCTAATTAAATTAAAAAATGAGCATTTTCAACCAGAAATAAGGAGCGTCGGTAAAAACTAAGACGAATGGAAATTATCCCGTATATGAAGTGAGCTGCCCCCACCAAAATACCCTGCTCTTTATGCTAAACTTTTGCTTTTAATACCAATTAAATTAAAAAAATAAGCTTTTTCAACTAAAAATAAGGATCATCTTTAAAAACTAAAACAAATGCAAATTATCCCGTATATGAAGCGAACTGCCCCCTCCGAAACACCTTGCCCTTTATGCTAGACTTTGACTTTTCATCCCAATTAAATTAAAAAATAAGCATTTTCAACTAGAAATAAGGAGCATCGTTAAAAACTAAGACGAATGGAAATTATCCCGTATATGAAGTGAGCTGCTCCCTCCGAAATACCTTGCTCCTTATGCTAGACTTTGAATTTTCATCCCAATTAAATTAAAAAAAAAGAATTTCCAATTGTGAATCATAATCCTCGTTAAAAACTACGCTTAATACAAATAATTCTGTTTGTGAAGTGGGATGCGCCCTCTGAAATTAACGTGATCTTCCTGCTGGACTTTGACTTTTCATCCCAATTAAATTCAAAAATTATAATTTTCAACCAGAAATAAGGAACATCGTTAAAACTAAGACGAATGGAAATTATCCCGTGTATGAAGTGAGATGACCCCTCCGAAATACCTTGCTCTTCATGCTAGACTTTGACTTTTCATCCCAATTAAATTAAAAAATAAGCATTTCCAACTAGAAATATAGAGCATCATTAAAAACTAAGACGAATGGAAATTATCCCGTATATGAAGCGAGCTGCCCCCTCCGAAATACCTTGCTCTTTATGCTAGACTTCGACTTTTCATTCCAATTAAATTAAAAAATAAGCATTTTCAACTAGAAATAAAGAGCATCGTTAAAAACTAAGATGAATGGAAATTATCCCGTATATGAAGTGAGCTACCCCCTCCGAAATACCTTGGTCTTTATGTTTGACTTTGACTTTTCATCCCAATTAAATTAAAAAATAAGCATTTTCAACTAGAAATAAGGAGCATTGTTAAAAACTAAGACGAATGGAAATTATCCCGTATGTGAAGTGAGCTGCCACCACTGAAATACCTTGCTCTTTATGCTAGACTTTGACTTATTACCCCAATTAAATTAAAAAATAAGCATTTTCAACTAGAAATAAGAAACCTCGTTAAAACTAAGAAGAATGGAAATTATTCCCTATATGAAGTGAGCTGCCTCCTCCGAAATTACCGTGCTCTTTATGCTGGACTTTGACTTTTCATCCCAATTAAATTAAAAAATAAGCATTTTCAACCAGAAATAAGGAGCATCATTAAAAACTAAGACAAATGCAAATTATCCCGTATATGAAGCGAGTTGCCTCCTCCAAAATACCTTGCTCTTTATGCTAGACTGACTTTTCACCCCAATGAAATTAAAAAATAAGCATTTTCAACTAGAAATAAGGAGCATCGTTAAAAACTAAGACGAATGGAAATTATGACGTATATGAAGTGAGCTGCCCCCTCCAAAATACATTGCTCTTTATGCTAGACTTTGACTTTCCATCCCAATTAAATTAAAAAATAAGCATTTTCAACTGGATATTAGGAGCATCATTAAAAAGTAAGACGAATGCAAATTATCCCGTATATGAAGCGAGCTTCCCCCTCCGAAACACCATGCCCTTTATGCTATACTTTGACTTTTAATCCCAATTAAATTAAAAACTAAGTATTTTAAACTAAATGAAAGGTGCATCATTAAAAACGAAGACACATCTAATTTATCCGGTATATAAAGTGAACTACACTCTCCAAAATATACTGCTTTTCATGCTAGACTTCGATTTTTTATCACAATTACATTAAAAAAATAAGCATTATCAACTAGAAATAATTATCATCATTAAAAACTACGACGAATAGAAATTATCCGGTATATGAAGTGAACTGCACCCCCCTAAATCCATTGCTCTTTATGCTATACTTTGACTCTTCATCCCCATTAAATTAAAAAATAAGTATTTTCAACAACAAGTAAGGATCATCATTAAAAACTACGACGAATAGAATTTATTCTGTATATGAAGTGAACTGCACCATCCTAAATCCCTTGCTCTTTATGCAAGACTTCGACTTTTCACCCCAATAAAATTTAAAAATAAAGCATTTTCAACTAGAAATAAGGAGCATCTTTAAAAACTAAGACGAATGGAAATTATCCCGTATATGAAGTGAGCTGCCCCCTCCGAAATACCTTGCTCTTTATAGTAGACTTTGACTTTTCATCATAATTAAATTAAAAAATAAGCATTTTCAACGGGAAATAAGGAGCATCGTTAAAAATTAAGACGAATGGAAATTATCCCGTATATGAAGTGAGCTGCCCCCTCCGAAATACCTTGCTCTTTATGCTTGACTTTGACTTTTCATCCCAATTAAATTAAAAAATAAGCATTTTCAACCAGAAATAAGGAGTTATTATTATTAATAAGCTTATTATTAAAACTTATTATTTTTAATAAGCATTAATAAGGGTTTATGTTCCCTCCCATGCTATTCTATAGCGCTATGTTCCTTCCAATGTTATTCTATGGGACCTCTACACGTGATTAAACACGTTTTGAAACTACATGCTGCTTGCTTATGTCCCCTTGGTACCTTTCCAAACGAGCGGGGATTCCCCACTGGATCCTACACATTGCAAAAAAAAGTGAGCAGTATGAGCGGGGATTCCCCACACAAGTTTGTTTCAACTCCACGTTTTTCAACCAGACAGTTTTTTTAGGCAACACCCATTTTTTTGGGGCCAATCAGAGACAGCGGAGGTTGCTCAATATACGATAACTTGATTGGTGATTGATTACAAATAAAAGGAGTAATTTTCATAGAAAAAATTCTGATTAGTCTGTTCCTATCATCTTAGTTTTTAACAATGCTCCTTATTTCTAGTTAAAAATACTTATTTTTTAATTTAATTAGGATGAAAAGTTAAAGTCTAGCATAAAGAGCAAGGTATTTTGGAGGGGGCAGCTCGCTAGATATAAGGGATAATTTGCATTCGTGTTAGTTTTTAATGTTGCTCCTTATTTCTAGTTGAAAATGCTTATTATTAATTTAATTGGGATGAAAAGTCAAAGTCTAGCATAAAGAGCAAGGTATTTCGGAGGGGGCAGCTCGCTTGATATAAGGGATAATTTGCATTCGTCTTAGTTTTTAACGTTGCTCCTTATTTCTCGTTGAAAATGCTTATTTTTAATTTAATTGGGATGAAAAGTCAAAGTCTAGCATAAAGAGCAAGGTATTTCGGAGGGGGCAGCTCGCTTCATATACCTTGCTCTTTATGCTAGACTTTGACTTTTCATCCCAATTAAATGAAAAAACAAGCATTTTAAACTGGAAATAAGGAGCATCGTTAAAAACTAAGACGAATGGAAATCATCCCGTATATGAAGTGAGCTACCCCCTCCGAAATACCTTGCTCTTTATGTTAGACTTTTACTTTTCATCCCAATTAAATTAAAAAATAAGCATTTTCAACTAGAAAAAAGGAGCATCATTAAAAACTAAGACGAATAGAAATTATCCCGAATATGAAGTGAGCTGCCCCCTCAGTAATACCTTGCTCTTTATGCTAGACTTTTACTTTTCATCACAATAAAATTAAAAAATAATAATTTTCAACTAGAAATAAGGGGCATCATTAAAAACAAAGACGAATACAAATTATTCCGTATATGAAGCGAGCTGCCCCCTCCGAAATATCTTGCTCTTTATGCTAGACTTTGACTTTTCATCCCAATTAAATTAAAAATAAGCATTTTCAACTAGAAATAAGGAGCATCGTTAAAAACTAAGACGAATGCAAATTATCCCTTATATGAAGCGAACTGCACCCTCCTAAATACCTTTCTCATTATGCTAGACATTGACTGTTCATCCAAATTAAATTAAAAAATTATCGTTTTCAACTAGAAATAAGGAGTATTGTTAAAAAATAAGACTACTAGAAATTATCCCGTATATTAAGTGAGATATCCCCTCCGAAACACCTTGCTCTGTATGCTAGACTTTGACTTTTCATCCCAATTAAATTAAAAAATAAGCATTTTCAACTGAAATAAGGAGCATCATTAAAAACTAAGATGAATGCAAATTATCCCGTATATGAAGCGAGCTGACCCCTCCGAAATACCTTACTCTTTATGCTAAACTTTGACTTTTCATCCCAATTAAATTAAAAAATATACATTTTCAACTAGAAATAAGGAGCATCGTTAAAAACTAAGACGAATGGAAATTATCGCGTATCTGAAGTGAGCTGCCCCCTCCGAAATACCTTGCTCTTTATGTTAGACTTTGACTTTTCACCCCTATTAAATTAAAAAATAAACATTTTCAACTAGAAATAAGCAGCATCGTTAAAAACTAAGACGAATGGAAATTATCCCGTATATGAAGTGAGCTGCCCCCTCCGAAAAATCTTGCTCTTTATGCTGGACTTTGACTTTTCATCCCAATTAAATTAAAAAATGAGCATTTTCAACCAGAAATAAGGAGCGTCGTTAAAAACTAAGACGAATGGAAATCATCCCGTATATCAAGCGAGCTGCCCCCTCCGAAATACCTTGCTCTTTATGCTGGACTTTGACTTTTCATCCCAATTAAATTAAAAAATAAGCATTTTCAACCAGAAATAAGGAGCATCGTTAAAAACTAAGACGAATGAAAATTATCCCGTATATGAAGTGAGATGCCCCCTCCGAAATACCTTGCTCTTTATGCTAGACTTAGACTTTTCATCCCAATTAAATTAAAAAATAAGCATTTTCAACTAGAAATAAGGAGCATCATTAAAAACTAAGATGAATGCAAATTATCCCGTATATGAAGCGAGCTGACCCCTCCGAAATACCTTACTCTTTATACTAAACTTTGACTTTTCATCCCAATTAAATTAAAAAATATACATTTTCAACTAGAAATAAGGAGCATCGTTAAAAACTAAGACGAATGGAAATTATTCCGTATCTGAAGTGAGCTGCCCCCTCCGAAATACCTTGCTCTTTATGTTAGACTTTGACTTTTCACCCCTATTAAATTAAAAAATAAACATTTTCAACTAGAAATAAGCAGCATCGTTAAAAACTAAGACGAATGGAAATTATCCCGTATATGAAGTGAGCTGCCCCCTCCGAAATATCTTGCTCTTTATGCTAGACTTTGACTTTTCATCCCAATTAAATTAAAAAATGAGCATTTTCAACCAGAAATAAGGAGCGTCGTTAAAAACTAAGACGAATGGAAATTATCCCGTATATGAAGTGAGCTGCCCCCACCGAAATACCTTGCTCTTTATTCTAGACTTTGACTTTACATTCCAATTAAATTAAAAAATAAGCTTTTTCAACTGGAAATAAGGAGCATCATTAAAAACTAAGACGAATTCAAATTATCCTGTATAGGAAGCGAGCTGCCCCCTCCGAAATACCGTGCTCATTATACTGGACTTTGACTTTTCCTCCCACTTAAATTAAAAAATAAACATTTTCAAGTAGAAAAAAGGAGCACCGTTAAAAACTAAGACGAATGGAAATTATCCCGAATATGAAGTGAGCTGCCCCCTCCGAAATACCTTGCTCTTTATGCTAGACTTTGACTTTTCATCCCAATTAAATTAAAAAATAAGCATTTTCAACTGGAAATAAGGAGCATCGTTAAAACTAAGACGAATGCAAATTATCCCCTATGTAAAGTGAGCTGCCCCCACCGAAATTACATTGCTCTTTATGGTGGATTTTGACTTTTCATCACAATTAAATTAAAAAATAATCATTTTCAACCAGAAATAAGGAGCATCGTTAAAAACTAAGACGAATGGAAATTATCCCGTATATGAAATGAGATGCCCCCTCCGAAATACCTTGCTCTTTATGCTAGACTTTGACTTTTCATCCCAATTAAATTAAAAATAAGCATTTTCAACTGGAAATAAGGAGCAGCATAAAAAACTAAGACGAATGCAAATTACCTCGTATATGAATTGAGCTGCCCCCTCCGAAATACCTTACTCTTTATGCTAGACTATGACTTTTCATCCCAATTAAATTAAAAAATAAGCATTTTCAACTAGAAATAAGGAGCATCGTTAAAAACTAAGATGAATGGAAATTATCCCGTATATGAAGTGAGCTACCCCCTCCGAAATACCTTGATCTTTATGTTAGACTTTGACTTTTCATCCCAATTAAATTAAAAAATAAGCA
The DNA here is from genome assembly GCF_049724085.1 of Artemia sp. Qi Xiang Cuo. Classification (NCBI taxonomy): domain Eukaryota; kingdom Metazoa; phylum Arthropoda; class Branchiopoda; order Anostraca; family Artemiidae; genus Artemia; species Artemia sp. Qi Xiang Cuo. Next base: position 62,972,459 of record NC_142795.1, on the reverse strand, counting down.
TTTTCAACTAGAAATAAGGAGCATTGTTAAAAACTAAGACGAATGGAAATTATCCCGTATATGAAGTGAGCTGCCACCACTGAAATACCTTGCTCTTTATGCTAGACTTTGACTTTTCATCCCAATTAAATTAAAAAATAAGCATTTTCAACTAGAAATAATGAGCATCTTTAAAAACTAAGACGAATTCAAATTATCCGGTATTTGAAGCGATCTACCCCCTCCGAAATACCTTGCTCCTTATGCTAGACTTTGACTTTTCACCCCAATTAAATTAAAAAATAAGCATTTTCAACTAGAAATAAGGAGAATCATTAAAAACTAAGACGAATGGAAATTATCCCGTATATGAAGTGAGCTGCCCCCTCCGAAATACCGTGCTCTTTATGCTGGACTTTGACTTTTCATCCCAATTAAATTAAAAAATAAGCATTTTCAACTAGAAATAAGGAGCATCGTTAAAAACTAAGACGAATGGAAATTATCCCGTATATGAAGCGAGCTGCCCCCTCCGAGATATCGTGCTCTTTAAGCTAGACTTTGACTTTTCACCCCAATTAAATTAAAAAATAAGCATTTTCAACTAGAAATAAGGAGCATCGTTAAAAACTAAGACGAATGGAAATTATCCCGTATATGAAGTGAGCTGCCCCCTGCGAAATGCCTTGCTCTTTATGCTAGACTTTTAGTTTTCATCCCAATTAAATTGAAAAATAAGCATTTTCAACTGGATATAAGGAGCAACATTAAAAACTAAGACGAATGCAAATTATCACGTATATGAAGAGAGCTGCCCCCTCCGAAACACCTTGCTCTTTATGCTAGATTTTGACTTTTCATCCCAATTAAATTAAAAAATAAGCATTTTCAACTGGAAATAAGGAGCATCATTAAAAACTAAGACAAATAGAAACTATCCGGTATATGAAGTGAACTGCACCCTCCTAAATACCTTGCTCTTTATGCTAGACTTTGACTTTTCATCCCAATTACATTAAAAAATAAGCATTTTCAACTAGAAATAATTATCATCATTAAAAACTACGACGAATAGAAATTATCCGGTATATGAAGTGAACTGCACCCTCCTAAATCCATTGCTCTTTATGCTAAACTTTGACTTTTCTTCCCAATTAAATTAAAAAAGAAGCATTTTCAACTAGAAATAAGGAGCATCATTAAAAACTAAGACGAATAGAAATTATCCGGTATATGAAGTGAACTGCACCCTCCTAAATACATTGCTCCTTATGCTAAGCATTTCCAACTGGGAATAAGGGGCATCGTTAAAAACTAAGACGACTGCAAATTACCTCGTATATGAAGTGAGCTGCCCCCTCCGAAATACCTTGCTCTTTATGCTAGACTTTGACTTTTCATCCCAATTAAATTAAAAAATAAGCATTTCCAACTAGAAATAAGGAGCATCGTTAAAAACTAAGACGAATGGAAATTATCCCGTATATGAAGTGATCTGCCCCCCTCCGAAATACCTTGCTCTTTATGCTAGACTTTGACTTTTCATCCCAATTAAATTAAAAAATAAGCATTTTCAACTGGAAATAAGAAGCATCGTTAAAAACTAAGACGAATGGAAATTATTCCGTATATGAAGTGAGCTGCCCCCTCCGAAATACCGTGCTCTTTATGGTGGACTTTGACTTATCATCCCAATCAAATTAAAAAATAAGCATTTTCAACCAGGAATAAGGAGCATCGTTAAAAACTAAGACGAATTGAAATTATCCCGCATATGAAGTGAGATGCCCCCTCCGAAATACCTTGCTCTTCATGCTAGACTTTGACTTTTCATACCAATTAAATTAAAAAATGAGCATTTTCAACTAGAAATATAGAGCATCATTAAAAACTAAGACGAATGCAAATTATCCCGTATATGAAGCCAGCTGCCCCCTCCGAAATACCTTGCTCTTTATGCTAGACTTTGACTTTTCATCCCAATTAATTTCAAAAATAAGCATTTTCGACTAGAAATAAGGAGCATCGTTTAAAACTAAGACGAATGGATATTATTCCTAATTTAATTTCTTATATTTTTTTTAATAATGCTGGGAAATCCGGCGCCCCCTTCATAGAAATCTCTCTTCCCCCATGAAAACTTCCTCCATGTAAAGATCCTCCTACATAACCCCTGACCCATCCACCCCCACTACCAGAAAAAATCCCCCTGAAAACGTCTGGATACCTCCCAATAACCAAAACTATATGTTAACATTGGGTTAAGTGCGTAACTTTCAGCCTCCCCCCGGGGACTATGGGGGATTAAGTCATCCTAAAAGACATATTTATCATATTTTTGACCATGCTGAACAAAATGACTATCTAAAAATTTTGATCGGGTGACTTTGGAAAAAAATGAGCGTGGGAGGGGACCTAGGCGCCCTCCATTTTTTCTGTCAGTAGAATGCTAACTTATATTTTGCTTACAGATATAAGAGTTACCATGCTATTTGCTTACACATATAGGAAAAACATTTCCAGAGCATGTACTTATGGATTTGGGTGGATTATGTTCCTTCCTCTGCTATTCTAAGGGTTTATGTTCCTTCCTATGCTATTCTAAGGGTTTATGTTCCCTCCCATGCTATTCTATAGCGCTATGTTCCTTCCAATGTTATTCTATGGGACCTCTACACGTAATTAAACACGTTTTGAAACTACATGCTATTTGCTTATGTCCCCTTGGTACCTTTCCAAACGAGAGGGGATTCCCCACTGGTTCCTAAACATTGCAAAAAAAGAGTGAGCAGTATGAGCGGGGATTCCCCACACAAGTTTGTTTCAACTCCACGTTTTTCAACCAGACATTTTTTTTTTAGGCAATACCCATTTTTTTTTTGGGCCAATCAGAGACAGCGGAGGTTGCTCAATATACGATAACCTGATTGGTGATTGATTACAAATAAAAGGAGTGATTTTCATAGAAAAAATTCTGATTAGTCTGTTCCTATCATCTTAGTTTTTAACAATGCTCCTTATTTCTAGTTAAAAATGCTTATTTTTTAATTTAATTGGGATGAAAAGTCAAAGTCTAGCATAAAGAGCAAGGTATTTCGGAGGGGGCAGCTCGCTTGATATAAGGGATAATTTGCATTCGTCTTAGTTTTTAATGATGCTCCTTATTTCTAGTTGAAAATTCTTATTTTTTAATTTAATTGGGATGAAAAGTCAAAGTCAAGCATAAAGAGCAAGGTATTTCGGAGGGGGCAGCTCGCTTGATATAAGGGATAATTTGCATTCGTCTTAGTATTTAACGATGCTCCTTATTTCTAGTTGAAAATGCTTATTTTTAATTTAATTGGGATGAAAAGTCAAAGTCTAGCATAAAGAGCAAGGTATTTCGGAGGGGCAGCTCGCTTCATATACCGGATAATTTTTTTCGTCTTAGTTTTTAACGATGCTCCTTATTTCCAGTTGAAAATGCTTATTTTTAATTTAATTGGGATGAAAAGTCAAAGTCCAGCTCCAAAATACCTTGCTCTTTATGCTAGACTTTGACTTTTCATCCCAATTAAATTAAAAACCAAGCATTTTAAACTGGAAATAAGGAGCATCGTTAAAAACTAAGACGAATGGAAATTATTCCGTATATGAAGTGAGCAACCCCCTCCGAAATACCTTGCTCTTTATGTTAGACTTTTACTTTTCATCCCAATTAAATTAAAAAATAAGCATTTTTAACTAGAAATAAGGAGCATTGTTAAAAACTAAGACGAATGGAAATTATACCGTATATGAAGTGAGCTGCCCCCCCCGAAATACCTTGCTCTTTATGCTAGACTTTGATTTTTCATCCCAATTAAATTAAAAATAAGCATTTTCAACTAGAAATAAAGAGCATCATTAAAAACTAAGACGAATAGAAATTATCCGGTATATGAAGCGAGCTGCACACTCCTAAATACCTTGCTCTTTATGCTAGACTTTGACTTTTCATCCCAATTAAATTAAAAATAAGTATTTTCAACTAGAAATAAGGAGCATCGTTACAAACTAAGACGAATGCAAATTATCCCTTATATCAAGCGAGCTTCCCCCTCCGAAATACCTTGCTCTTTATGCTAGACTTTGACTTTTCATCCCAATTAAATTAAAAAATAAGCATTTTTAACTTGAAATAAGGAGCATCTTTAAAAACTAAGACGACTGCAAATTATCCCGTATATCAAGTGAGCTGCCCCCTCCGAAATACCTTGCTCTTTATGCTAAACTTTAACTTTTCATCCCAATTAAATTAAAAAATAAGTATTTTTAACTAGAAATAAGGAGCATTGTTAAAAACTAAGATGATAGGAACAGACTAATCAGAATTTTTTCTATGAAAATCACTCCTTTTATTTGTAACCAATCACCAGTCGAGTTATCGTATATTGAGAAACCTCCGCTGTCTCTGATTGGCCCAAAAAAAAATGGGCTTTGCCTAAAAAAAACTGTCTGGTTGAAAAACGTGGAGTTGAAACAAACTTGTGCTGGGAATCCCCACTCATACTGCTCACTTTTTTGCAATATGCAGGAACCGGTGGGGAATCCCCACTCGTTTGGAAAGGTACCAGGGGGACATAAGCAAATAGCATGTAGTTTCAAAATGTGTTTTTAATCGCGTGTAGAGGTCCCATAGAATAAACCCTTAGAATAGCATAGGAAGTAACATAGCGCTATAGAATAGCATGGGAGGCAACATAAGCCCTTATAATAGCATGGGAAGGACCATAAACCCTTAGAATAGCAGAGGAAGGAACATAATCCACCCAAATCCATAAGTACATGCTCGGGAAATGTTTTTCCTATATGTGTAAGCAAATAGCATGGTAATTCTTATATGTGTAAGCAAAGTATAAGTTAGCATTCTACTGACAAAAAAAAATGGAGGGCACCTAGGTCCCCTCCCACGCTCATTTTTTTTCCAAAGTCACCCGATCAAAATTTTTAGATAGTCATTTTGTTCAGCATAGTCAAAAATATGATAAATATGTCTTTTAGGATGACTTAATCCCCCAAAGTCCCCGGGGGGAGGCTGAAAGTTACGCACTTAACCCAATGTTAACATATAGTATTGGTTATTGGGAAGTATACAGACGTTTTCAGAGGATTTTTTCTGGTAGTGGGGGGGATGGGTCAGGTGTTATGTGGGAGGACCTTTACATGGAGGAAGTTTTCATGGGGGAAGGGAGATTGCTATGAAGGGGGCGCCAGATTTCCCAGCATTATTAAAAAAAATATAAGAAATTAAATTAAAAAAGCAAATTTTTTCAACTGAAAGTAAGAAGCAACATCATAACTTAAAACGAACAGAAATATTACGTATATGATTGGGTTCGCCCCCTAGTCAATACCTCGCTCTTTAAGCCAAAATTTTTTTAATACTTTCATAAGATCTACTTATTCTAATTAATTAAAAAAACTTTTTCCACAAAATAAGTTTTTCAAAGAAAAGTAAAGAACTCCATTCAACAAAAAATGAGCAAAAATAAAATCAAATAATCTACCAAGCTCAAAACTACGACAAATCAGCATCGATAAATAAATGAAACCCAAAACAAACAGAAATTACAATAAATAACCGAGTCAAACTCAAAACCAGCAGAAATTAACGTAAATTTGGCGCAAAACCCCTATGCCTTCCCAAGGCCAGAAACAAATTTGCACTTTACTGAAAAAATATAAATGTTTTTACTTTTATAACTTTAATAAATCAAATAATATTAACATTTTGATTACTAAATATCAGTATATGTATATAAAATTGACAATTAACATTCGTTTGTATTTTTTCCGTAAAGTGCAAAATATGTTCTTGCCTTGGGAAGGCTTTGGGATTTTGCACCAAACTTATGTGAATTTCTTCTCGTTTTGAGTTTGACTCGGTTATTTATTGTAATTTCTGTTTGTTTTGGGTTTCATTTATTCATCGATGCTGATTTGTGGTAGTTTCTAGCTTGATAGATTATTTTATTTCGATTTTGCTCATTTTTTGTTTAATTGAGTTCTTCAATTTTCTTTGAAAAACTTATTTTGCGCAAAAAAATTTTTTAATTAATTTCGTCTCTTTGTATATTTTCCTAGTCTTTTTAGTGAAGAAGAAAATAATATTTTAAATCTTTTCGTTTTTTACGACTTCATAGTTTGGCCTGCTATTTGTATGCTGGAGAAAAATTTTCAGCAATTTTTAACAACATACAACCTTTTAAAAATCTGGACACAAATAGTACTGTTTAACTTAATTTCATACCTCCTCTAGTTGACCTGAAATGGAAAACTTCATACCATTCGCAAAAAAAATCTATTTACTTTCTTTGATAGCTTGGATACACTTACACTATTTTGATTTTAGTTAAATTTTAAGAGCAGAAGTAGCCTCGAAAATTTGAACATAATACCCTCAGTCGTTCTTGGGATACTGCTGAGATGCCTTATTGGGAATTAGCTTCATCACAGTGCATTTTGATTTCATATTAAGGCAACATTTAGTTTTTAAACAAAATGGGCCAATGGGAGGGTGGGAGTGGAAGGGGGATTAGTTGCCCTCCAATCACTTTCAACTAGTAAAAAGGGCATCAACCCTTTCTATTTTCAGTCGAATGAGCCCCTTTCGAAGTTCCCACGACAACTCCTTCGATACGAAGTGCCCTGGTCTAAACAACAACAACAACAAAAATATTACTTATCACTTTTGACTATTAAAAAGGACACTAGCCATTGAATTTCCAATTGAATTAGCCTTTTTTGAAATTTCTACGACAACACCTTCTATAAAAACCTTATATGCCCCCAGGGCATAACTTAAAACCCTTGCCTCGAGGGTTTTGGGGAGTGTCCTCCTCAAAAATATATTTTCTATCTAGAAATCAGCTACGCTGACAAAATGCCTATCTCAAAATTTTGATTGGATGTGTTTGGGGGAATGATGGGCGTGGGGGGGGCTAGGTGCCCTCCAATCACTTTTGACTATTGAAAAGGGCACTAGCCCTTTGAATTTCCAATCGAATGAGCCTGTTTTGAAGTCTCTACGACAACGCCTTCTATAAAAGCCTTATATGCACCAGAGCATAACTTAAAACCCTTGCCCTGAAGGTTTTGGTGGAGTGTCCTCCTCAAAAATATGTTTTCTATCTGGAAATCAACTACGCTGAACAAAATGACTTTCTCAAAATGTTGATTGGATGTGTTTGGGGGAAAGATGGGCGTGGCGAGGGGGGGGGCTAGTTGCCCTCCAATCCCTTTGGACTATTAAAAATGGCACTATCCCTTTGAACTTCCAATCGAATGAGCCTTTTTTGAAGTTTCTACGACAACACCTTCTATAAAAACCTTATCTGCCCCCAGGGCATAACCTAAAATCCTTGCCCTGAGGGTTGTGGGGGAGTGTCCTCCTAAAAAACACATTTTCTTTCTTGAAATCAACTACGCTTAACAAAATGGCTATCTCAAAATTTGGATTGGATGTGTTAGGGGGAATGATGGGCTGGAGGGGGGGCTAGTTGCCCTCAAATCACTTTCGACTATTAAAAAGGGCACTAGCCCTTTGAATTTCCAATCGAATAAGCCTGTTTTGAAGTTTCTACGACAACACCTTCTATAAAAACCTTATATACCCCCAGGCCATAACTTAAAACCCTTGCCCTGAGGGTTGTGGGGGAGTTTCCTCCTCAAAAACATATTTTCTATCTGGAAAACAACTACACTGAACAAAATGGCTATCTCAAAATTTCGATTGGATATGTTTGGGGGAATGATTGGAGTGAGGGGGGGGGGGGCTAGTTGCCCTCCAATCACTTTCGATTATAAAAAGGGCACTACAACTCTCGATTTCTAATCGAATGATTCCCTTTTGAAGTCTGTACGACGACCCCTTCTATATTAAGTGCCCTGCTTTAAAGAAAAAAAAAATAATAAACTGTACATTGTCAACATTGATCTTATATGCCCTCAGGGGATAACTTAAAACCCATGCCCTGAGGGTTGTGGGGGAGTGTCCTCCTTAAAAATATATTTTCTATTTGAAAATCAACTACGCTGAACAAAAAGGCTATCTCAAAATTTTGATTGGATGTGTTTGGGGGAATGATGGCCGTGGGGGGGGGGCTAGTTGCCCTCCAATCACTTTCGACTATTAAAAAGGGCACTAGCCACTCCAATTTCTAATCGAATGAGCCCTTTTTGAAGTTTCTACGACAATTCCTTCGATACGAAGTGCCCGGGTATGGAGAAAAAAACAAACAAAAAAACAAAACAGAACAAAAACAAAAAAAACAACACATTGTGCCCACATCGTTCTTTACTTAGGAAGCGCTAGCGCACTGCCTATTATTAACGGCCTTTGTGATTAAGTGGTCATTTTTAAAGAATTTGAGCAAAATTTGAACTTTAGCGTAAAGAGCGAGGTATTGACTAGGGGGTGAAACTCCTAATATAAGTATTAAAAATATATGAATATAGAAATTCGTTACATAAGTTAATTCGTAAGTTGCGTATATCTATTACTAATAGAAACGTTCGTAAATAAAATTAAACAACTTTCGAGAAAGCCATTTACCCAAAAAAAAAGTAAAATTAATATGCAAATTTGGTGTTGATTATTCATGTACAATGAGCCAAAATCAAAACCTGCATTTATTCAAAAACGTTCAAAAATTAAATACAAAAACTAGTTTTTTTCACTGAAAGTAAGGAGCGAGTTTAAAACTTAAAACCAACAGAAATTATTCCGTATATGAAAGGGGCTGTCCCCTCCTCAACGCCTTGCTCTTTACGCTAAAGTTTGACTTTCCCACAATTCTATTTTTTTAAACAATAAAAAACTTTAGCGTAAAGAGCGAGGCGTTGAGGAGGGGACAGCCCCTTTCATATATGGAATAATTTCTGTTCGTTTTAAGTTTTAACGTCGCTCCTTACATTCAGTTAAAAAAACTTATTTTTTTTTATTTCATACACCCACGATCTTTTTTGTTTCGACCGTAGCTTCTCCAGATAAGCTGCTTTTGCTAACCTATCCTCTGGCAGACTTAGAATTCTTAGCCAATATTTGATCATCTGTGCTAATTTACTCATTCTCAACGAAAATATTCCTTGGTCACCTTTTATTGCCTGACTGTGGGTCGTTACGTGAATACCAATTAATCTTTTAAAGTGTTGCAGCTGAATTGATTCTATTTGTGCTGCTGGGTCATGCCCCCAGAGTTCAGCTCCGTAATGGATAGTAGGTAAATCCTTAGAATGAAAAACATATTTATTCATTTTTTGATCTTTTATACTTGAAAGCCTTGAAATACATAAAATGGCAGCTGAAACTGCTTTCCCACTCTCAATCATCTATTTTACCTGATCTTTCCATCCTCCGTTTGCTGAAAGTGTTACTCCCAAATGCTTAAAATTTTCACTCTCTTTCACTTTTTCACCTTTATAATAAAATTCTACTTCTTGATATTCATTATTAACATAAATTCCTCTAAAAACCACAATCTCAGTCTTTTTGATATTCAACATTAGTTTTGTTCTATCTAAATATTCTTCTAATATACTCAATAAGATTTGGAGCTCCTTTGGTGACTTGCCTATCAACACCGCATCATCAGCAAAAACCAACATAGATAATATCAGGTTCCCTAGTGACACCGTAGGGGCCCATACCTTTTTAAAATGGTCAACAATATCATTTATATACAACGTGAACAACCCAGACGAAATATCACTACCCTGTTTTACTCCTTTTCTATTTTCAAACGGCGACGATAATCCCTTCCCTAAAACTTTCACTATACCAAATGTTTTTCTATACATATAAGAAAATATCCTAACGAAAACCAATTAATCTTTACATGAGTAGGAGCCCACCAGGAGGCCCGATAAGAGATTTAATGTCCTTGGTAAAAGCCTGGAAGAGATTTAATGTCCTTGGTAAAAACATGGGACGAGATTTAATGTCCTTGGTAAAAGTGTTATTTCTAGACCAATCAGAGGCCTAGAACCCCTATACGTACAAGATCACATGCCTCTTTCGAGACCTGTTTGATGGTTATATTATTTGATGGTTTGATATTGTTTCATGGTTCTGTTTGTTGAGTGTTATATGGTTTGATGGTTATATTGTTTGATGATTATGTGATTTGATGCTGTTTCATAGTTCTGTTCTTTTTGTTGGTCAACTTGTTTGATGTTTCTAATCCTAATGGATAAAGACGAAGGTTTGCATCATTGCCAGATAAGAGAGTCTAACGGGAACAAGATCACGTGTCTCTTTTTAAGCCAATCAGGGAGTCGGAAATACGAACGGGACAAGATCGCAGTGAACATTAGAAACTATTTTTGCTATAGTTGTTATTAGTGTGAGAATAGAAATCAAGGAGTGAGAACAGTTTGACTGTATTCATTGAGATATATTTACAATAATGAGTGGAATGTTTACACTATTAGAAGTTGATAGTGGAGTTGGTAGCAGCAGCAATGATACAAGAGCACCAAACATTGCGGTAGAAATCACAAGAGGATCACGGCTTTGTCTTGAATGGGATGAAGTATATGCAAGATACGTGTTATCTTTGAGCAAATTTAAAATGGAGGATCAATTATGCTTCGCTGCAAAAGTTGATATAGCAAATGTGAATAGACTTCAAAGTGCTTTAAATGTAATAGTGAAGCATATAGATGACAATAAGTTATATCGATCATTGTACTTGTGTAATATATATTATTGTTGTAATTTTACACACTGAATAAAATTGTTTCGAAATCGAAAATGTCCCCTTTCTTTTTGTTAGAATTTTTTTTTGGTTATCGAGTATTCTTGAAGTAGAACGAATTATGGTTAGTCTAGAGTCAGCAGTGAGAGTGATAGGATTGAAAAATGATTAAATTTGAGAAAGAAAGAATTAGATTGAATCTTGTGATTATGGAAAACATTTAATTTCGGATGATGATTTTCTCGAGCTATCAATTCAACGGAAGATATTCTCACAGGGGTCACTTGACAATATAATGAATACTGATTCTCCCCCATTGGACTATTGTATGAAGCTTTTATGACGTGAGTCAACTGATTTTACTCAATTTATTGATATGTTAATAGAAACAAAGCAGAATAATATCGTGGATATACTTTTGAAAACATTGCCATATATTCTATGTAGGTGGCTCCCCCTTCGAAAGAGGTTATGTAACGTCACAGAAATACTCCTATCCCATTCCCTTCTGAATTTATCGAACGTGGATCAGTTTCTTTTTAGCTGTGAGAGAGTTGAAAACGGAAACAAATAAAATGTTCTATACATGTCCAATATGCCTGTAAACTCTTGGCAGTTGGTCATCATGTGAGAATTGTACAATTATTGATGAATATAACGAAAAGTCCAAATTATGCAATCCCTGTAAATTAAATAGAGGATATGGAGTAAAAATTAAAGGTTGTAATTCATGTCTTGAAGATATTTGTGACTGTCACACTAGAGGACATCTATGCTCCAATTGCCACTATGACAAATGTGATCAGTGGGAGAATACTTACCCAGGTATGATTGGAAACAACCCCAAAGGTGATTTTAGTTTATTTCTACGAGATTGGTATCGTCGTGAATTTAAATTATTTTGGGAGGAAGAATCCGGTCTACGATTCAACTGTTGGGGTAAAAAGACATTTTGGTTTCTACGTCATCGCTGTGACAACACTGCCTATTATGACTATAAACCTAGTGATTTTTATTTGGCAGTTACTGAATTTGATTCACCATTTGAAAACACTGTATGTGATATTGCTTCAAATAGGCAGATTGAAACACGTGAATTTCACAATATGAATACAAATATTATCATTGACTATACAAAGAGATACAACAAGAGTGAAGTTACATTATACTGTAGAAAATGTAACCCTGACTTTGCAGCAAATCAAGATCAATATACACTGAATTTAAATGATCTACCAGAATTAGTGGTTCTCGACAGTTGCCTATACACCGAAAAAGAAATCTAAAGTTTAGAATAAAGACATTGGTGTATATATACATTTTTTTATTAATAAACAAATTCACATATATTTTTTAAGCAATTTACTCGCAGGGCACTAAAATCAATATTATACAGGTCTGAGAGGATATTTTCCACCTTAAAGTCGTTCAGACGTAGATTGTCTACATAAATGTTGAGAAACTGCTTGTAAGTATAGCCGTGACATCTGAACACGAAATATAGTAGCGCTTGGAAACCACAGCGTTTAATCGTCAGATCCTCCACTCTCTTCTGATTTTGAATAATAGCTTTCCCACTGCTCACAGTATAGTTGCTGATGTGTGGAGTGTAGAATGTATAGGGTAGGCTGAGAGGATAAAAAAAAATTAAATCGTCTTAATTGTTTGAAAGATGCACAACCAATGACCAATATTCACAGTCGACGGGCTGCTATTAACAATGATTAGGGTATTATTGGCACTTTGAATTTTTCCAAGAAACTCCGAGGGCAGACAATAGGATCTGTATTTGGACATGTAGGGATCGATATTAAATATATTGATTATTTGACTTGTGTTCATCGTACAAGGTCTAGCAAAACACTGCCTTCGGGAGTGATTTCCCAATAGGTAGCAAATTGATTTACCGAGATTAGTGCTATACTCTCAGGTAATGGCTTGGCAAATGTACACTCTAAACGCACGCTCCGCGTTCGTACTATACTGATATTCTGGGTGCGAGACAGGTCTAGTACAATGATACCATGTGTTTTAGCGAACATTTTTTCGGTTATACCATTTTCAAATAGTTGTGAATCATGATCTAGGGTTTGCATGGTCAATGCATACAATGTCCTGTAGGATTTATCAAAGGATAGAATGTAGAGTGGGATTCCATTTACTTTGCAGACAAGAGATGAAAGCCCAGACATTTCAAATTTAGATGGGCAGCCAGTCCAAGATCCTATTGCATTAGCGATTTTTACAAATACCAAGAATAATTTCGATGGAATTTCGCTATTGACAAAGAACGAGTCTGTGAAGGTGCGGCAGCTTGTGGTAATGTGAAGTTGAATGGTGATTCTATGAGGAACAAGTAGTTTAATATTATTTCCACTGGCTCTCAATTTTTCCACTGCCAAAGCAACAGAACTCATAACCTGCTACTTTCGTACATATAGTATTGCCGAGGTGAGGAAGAGAGTTACATCATGATTGGCAGCAAATTCCTTTCGTAAAATGAAATTAAATGGAGCAAGCGTCAATTTTATATCCACTTTAATATTGGGTGGTAGCCATTGGGGTATATTAAATATTTCGTGATATATTTTTCCAACTAGATGTAATTAACTAGTTTTAGCATTTTTAAGTGTATCTGTACTATCAGTATTAGTAATATATTCATATCCATTGGAGGTGCCTCTCAATTCCTTGTAGGACTTGGTTGTCATCAGCATGCATTGCATATAGCTTGTATAATTTGAGAGATTGTTGCTTGTGCTCACCAGCGTGCCCTTTATGTAGACACTGATTTGACGAAATAAATTATGTAATATACAATTTTCATAGGATATTCCATCGGCAAGAATTATTTATTGTCGGATTTCCAAACTTTCATTTGTAAATCTATCAATGTCGAAGACATGTCCATAAGGTAGTCTTGATTGGAATAAATTTGAAAGTGTATATTATCGGAGAGGGGTTGTTGCGCATGAAATTGTTCATAGTATCCATGTTTTACACTCACAACAGCATTTTTTGCATTGAATAGATTTAAAGATGAAGTGATTGAAGGTTGGGAATCCTTATGGAGTAGATATACCATTGTCCAGTCTATGAAAAGAAATCCAGTTTCGATCTAACATTTCTCTTCCTCGGGCTTCTTCTTCTACTGTTTGTTGTACGCGTCGTCTTTTTCCTTCTTTTCTTTGACAAGAGCGAGGTCTTTCGTTTCTGGCCTGAGTAGAAACTGATGAGTGGTGCACTGTTTGTAGACCTCTTTACACCTTTTCCATTCTGAGAAATTTCAATTTTTTGCCAAGGGTTTGCGCACTGGACCTATAATTTTCCGTAGCACTTTTTTTTAAATCCTTACCAGAGCCCCAATCGTATAGTTTAGAGGATGCAACATCTGTCGCAGCCGGTATAATATATTTTCTAGCCAGAGGTAGCGCAGAGTAAAACAGCTCAGCAATCAAGCTGCTAAGACCCTAACCAACCATTGATGTGCAACCTTTATACTAGTCCATCCCACTGCCCTCTGGTCTTGGGTCAGGAGTATTAACATAGAATCCAATATCAGGATATATGAATACCACTTTTCTATTAGAAATCTTGTTGCTGAATGGGTTGAAAATGGCATGTAACCACAGCCAAACCTTTTTGATATTGATAGAGGATCACCTAATTCAGTTCTTAGTGTTAACTGACAGAGTTCCAAATAGGAAGTGTTTACGGGGATATATTGAAGATGCTTTATATTTTAATGGTGAATATGTTCTTAATTAGTTTTTAGTTCAAGAACTTGTAAGAGGGGAACATTGCTATTGCCAACTCTGGATGTTACAACAAATATAGCATAGAGAAATATACAAGTGTCCGAGGCGAAACCAGGTCGATAATCAGCGAAAATAACATGATCTATCCCGTTAAAAGTTGCAGCATTTTTACCACTGATCATATTCTGTTTGAAGCCAAGAACATCTCTCAGAATATCATTGAGATGAATCATTTCAGTGTCAGCAGGTGAGGTAATGTAAATCCTATCGTCTTCCATTGATTAATTAAAATGGAATGAACCATTCCTACGATATGAGATTTTTCTATTGATTTTCGTACACAAATCTGTCATATTACCATATTCTTTATATTTCAATGTGACATGAGGATATTCACTAGATTTAAGTGCTTCAACCCATTCATACTTAGCAAAGAGTGACCAATCGAATGGTATAACTTTTATCTCATTTTTGCGATCTTTTCTCAGGATGTCATATATATTTCTGAGAATACAGTCGACAAGAGCCACTTCATACTTTCTGTCATCGAATTTGATTGTGGGGGAGAGTTTCGTCCAAACATTACTCGCTTAATTCAATTCATTATAGAACTGGTTAGAGAAGCCACATAAGAAAGCCGCATAGTAGTCTTCGGAAGTTTTCAGACTCTTTAACTGGAACCCCAGAATTAAAATCATAATTGCGACCTAGCAAACAAGAGATCCAAAGTCTCTTGCCCCTGCAAACAATACTCTTTAATAAATTTTTAATGTGATAAATTTCACTAGTGTTTCTAACTTTTTTTTAGTTCATATTCATAAAAACCGCAGAGGATCTCATCATGTTTGGTATCTTGCAGCCGATATGTCGTGGGTGTAGTGTCAAGGATTTTGGACTTTAAAAAGTTCAGTGCTCCATAAATAATTCCTCTTTTCAAAAATATTGGTGGTTCTATTAATTCGAACAGTATCGCCAACATTGAATTTTTTCTTCACATTTTTAGTTGTTGCCGTTTTTTACTGGAATATTGCTTTAGAAAAGCATCAAATGTATTTTAGCTGCAATTAAATTCCTGAAGGGCTAACATTGGACAAGGATCTAAATCATGAATAAAAGCAGATGTATTTTTCAGTGTGCAATATCTTGAAATTAATAGACGAGTTGTTCTTATGAATCGTTCAGCCAATGCAGCCTTTATCGGACTTTGACTATAATAGAGCTTTGTAATATATTACAATAGAACCTTATGCACAGAGGATTAACAAATTCGCTACTGCGATCCGATTGAATTTTTCTATAACAATCCTGTTCAAGAATAGTTTTTAAAGCCTTAGCAACTTCAACACCTCTCTTTGATCGCAATGGGATGGCATAGGCATAGCGACTAAAGACACTGATTGCCTCTAGAATATATTTTTAGGGTGTATTGTGACGCCGTTGAGTCGCATCTAAAGTTGAAAGATCAGTTTGCATTATATGCAGAGGTAAAAAGGCTTTAGTTTGTCGATATTGTTTGCCACGAAGCCTATGATTCCGATGCAGTGTGTAACTCGGTTTATTTTCTAGATACTCTTTTGCTTATTTTAATGTGCTGCCACCTATGTGAGAGGCAACTTAGACTTCCCGCTTCACCAATATTTTCATAGACATGTTTTAAAACTTCATCCATTTTGACAACATGTAGTGTAATGTCCACTCCCCTTTTCCACACTGGAAGGTGGTGCTTGTGACGATGCGTTGATATCAATACGTCTTTGTTTTTGTCTAGCCGTCGTCTTTGGTGTTATCAAATCATTGCTTCTGCTGCTACTACGAGTGTTAGTATTTTCCAAGATTGAATTAAAATCTTCTTCTTGTTTTTTAAATGGTGTTGGCGTTGTTAGAGGACTAACACCTCTACTATATTCTCTACTATATTCTCTTTAGAATTTGCTTATTTTTAATAAGAATTTTCGGGAAGTTTGATGCAATTAGAAAGGTGTATAGATTATTGTCATAAGATGAAAGTCCTTTACGATTTGTAACCATATTACAAATTAAATTAAGTAGATTATTACTTTTTCCCTGAATTATAATTCGCTTCCCAGTGCTATCGACTTGAACTTGATGATAATCATCACTTTCCAACATGACATATGTTAAAACTTTTTTACTCTGTTCTCGATAGGTCAATGGCAATATGTTTCCAATTGATGTCACTATGGAATTCAATTCCTTCTCCTTTGATTTTGCTGTTGCAAAATCTTGAGGAGATGTTTCCTGTTTAGGGGGATCTGTGACGGTGACGGCGACGGGTCTTTCACGATAAGGTCTATGTTTGTCCACACGACGCAATGCATCTTGTCATCTAGAGAAAACTGTTTACAAGTCCTGCAATTATTGGCATTAAAAGTCTAAAAAAGCTACCGCCCGCTTGAAGAAGACGTTTACTTTAAAAAAATTTTCCTTTGTGTTTGCAAACCATGGCACGTACAGTGGAACGATGTTGCTTTGTTTGTTGTCTAACATCTTCTGACAAGTGTACATTGCCCTCAGTTAAATTTAAACAGAGTTCAGATATTAGATTGATAAATTCTTTGTCAACATCATGTTTGAGTATGGCTTGCCTGCGTGGGGGTTTTGAATTGCCTAGAACGGAAAATAAGTGTCTATTTTCGTTCAGTTTCTTCAGTGTCATGATGTCAACTATTAGCCTTTTCTACTCTTCACCGGAAGATAAACAGCAATTTCTTTGTCGAAAATAGCTGTGACTACACGTAGATCCTCGGGTGTATTCCGATTAAGATCTAGCAAAATCTATCCGTAGGGCTAATTTGTCGCCTGGCTGTACGCTGAATGTAGAAATTTGTGGGCACCTGGATATATTTGCTTATTGAGAGTTCTTAGCGAGCTATAATCACGAACAACTCGGTAGATAATATAGATGGTGCATTCAAAGCAAGTGTTCTCATACACTTGCTCTGATGAAACAGATTGTGTAGAACTAGGGTTATGGAAATATTTTCATGATGAGAACGAACGGTAAACAGTTGTAGCATTTTCTGTGAGAACTGTTCAATCAATTCAACTAAATCATCAATAATCAGCCATGAGTTTGACTCATTACTATTGAAAATATCAAGTCCCCGTATGAATTGTTTTGTCGTGGACGTGGTAGTGGCAATATCTTTTTTTTGATCGCATGACTCCTGCCAAATACTATAGAAATAGTAAATTTTCTTTGGTTTTTCCAAAAACATTTTATTACAATTTTTAATTATTTTAACTAAAAGTGTCGTTTTCCCTGACATTGACGGGCCACACAGAAACGATCTGAATGATGTTTTAAATTGATACATACTGCTGTTGACAACAGTTGGGCTACAACTAACTGTAAACCATACTTGTCTAATGAATAAATAATAATTTTTTATTTGATCTACCTAGTACTTTAACATCAAGAACAATATTTTTTTTTCCTTTATTAACATCAACACTTTTTGTACAGCAATAATAACACTATTTTTCATTTATTACCAAAAACAACTTAAAATACAGCAACAATAGCACATACACTATTTGTACAGCAACAACAATAGCAACAGAACAATATTTTTTCATTTATTGTAAAAAAAACTACTTAAAATACAGTAACACGAATATCAATAGCAATTGCAGCACAGTTGAATAAATTTCTAGACTAAGAAGAGAAAATGTGAATCCCCCCCAAGGGCCCTCCTCCACCCACCCCTCCGGGGCCGCGGTAAGAAGGCCGGCTGCGGGCGGGACCCCCCACCCCCTGGGGTCAAAGGCCGACGGAAAAACAAACTCTGTATACAATAGCCGCTGCTGCAGTTATAATTTATAAATTGATGTTGTCCCCCTCCCACCGCCCATTTTTATACTTTTTGAGGTTTTCAAGTTAACTTATCCAGACTGAGTTGGTTTCGATAGTCCACACATTCAACTCGATCTGAAATTAAATAGTGGCCATGGGGGAGTACTTTTGCACCATTCTCGAGCACATAGACCTTGTCGGATATGCATGGCATGACATGTTTTTCCACTCTAAGAGTATAGTTTCTATACTGTAGAGAGCAAATTGCTAGCACTTTTGCTCTTGGCACTAGACAACTATCTGCACAGTTTCTGTAGACACTCATGCCGAAATTACTTTTTACAAAGTGTTCAGGCACCCCGTTGCACGCCTGTTTCACATTTTTGCCGTGTGTTTTCACACAGTAAACTTTAGGACCGGGGAACACCCCATTGGATATTAAATCACTCCCTGTCTCTGATTTTAACATTAATAATTGATTGGGGGTCTCAAGTTTCACAAACTCGGGGTAGAGGGACTGATTCCAGTTAATGTAGTCGATCCTAGAGCTGATGTGCACCCCGTTTTCCAAATCATTTAATAAATCCACGATTTTAACTTTTAACAACAGAGAATCTGTGTCCCCATAGTAAACTTGAACCTCTCCCTCCCTTGGCTATTGTAGCTTGCAAACATTGTAAAAGAAGGACAAAACGAGTTTTTTGGAAATTTTCAGTACTGAACTGCCCCTGCTATATTCTTATTCAGTACAAAATTTATCTTTTTTCTGTGTAGAAAAACCATGTTCGGCTCTTTGCTCGTGAATGTTGTAAATTTGGGTTCGGCAATAATTCGTGCACATTCTTTGGGGCCTGCTACGAAATCACAGCGTGATCCGTTTTGTACACTTTCACACATTTTTCCGAAAGCTCAATTTAAAATAAGTCTGTACATTTCTTTTTCGACTATAATCTTTTCCTTTAACCTTTTACTGATAAAGATGTCAATAAATGTCTTCACGAATGATTTTTAACTGAATTATAGTGCCCTGTATATTTTAGTAACCTTCAAACCATTGTTCACCATCCATTGCAATAGCACGTGATGAACATCTTTGGTGTGTTTCAGATTCAGATATGCAATCAATTTCTGTTTGGAGAAGTTCTAATGCATACCCATATCTTCGACCAAAGACCGATTTTATGGGCTCAATGAGTCCTTGGTCACAGGTCTATTGACGCACGGAAATACAAAATCTTTTACTGTATCGTGAAGTTCCACTGGTATTTGTCCTGCAATTTCAAAGAACCATCCTGGTGGACCATTTTCCTCAACGGTGTGAATGTCGGGGATGTCACAAGGATTCTCAAGCCATTTATAATTTCCACATGGTTAACAGTAGTGAGACATTGCCGGGGGTACAATGAGTTCATGTCAAGAAAAACTGCATTAGACTTTACACCCGTGTCTTTTCCAGTTGGATCTGTTGTTAGAACGCGATCCCCATTAAAAACATACCCACCCCTCATCGATTTTTCTACAAAAAGGTTTTGAACAACATCAGTGATCAACCCTTTTTCCTCCCTGCTAATTTTTAGAATTAAGTCCATCAGCAAATGAGTAGTGGAAAAATAATAGCTAATGTCCAGCCTAAACTCTGAATAAATTTGATCCGTGTTTTTGCAGATAATATCCAAAAGAGTTAACACATCATTGGCCAAGTACATTCTACAATAATCCCAACCATTTTTACAATTATCCTTCGCCAAAACCCCCTTGGCAAATTCATAGTCTTCGGCAGTGCATTCACTATTGGTGAGTGAATTATAGAATGCTTCAATTGGGGGTAGTTTTTCCTCATTTAACCACGTGCCAGAGCAGTAATAGTCATATGCATATATACCTTTACAGGTCAGTAAGTCATACATTTCACTGTCTGGAAAGCGCTGTTTAAGTAGAGGAAAGCTATCAAAATTGTCACTTTTCTGCACTTGAGTGAGTTGACTCAGAGCCTTGGGGAAAAAATATATGAATCTAAAAACTGGATTTTATTCCAACACATATGCCCATTATTCACTACCTGCCATTTCAACTCTAAGAGCAACAGCTTCTCAGCTGCTTTGAGGATAATAGAATACGTAAATCAGTTATTTACCCATGGAATATCTACTCCCCCTCCCTCCCTGTGAATACGTGCCAAATCCGGTAAAATAAATTTCAAATCATAATTTGAATTGTGAATGAAAACTGGTATAAAAAAACCCTGCTGGCTTACATTCACATTGCACGATTGATGTGCCACTCCACGAAAATTACTACCCCCTGACGATAATTCCTACCACAAGTGATTATGGTCCCTGAATTTCCCCTTCCCCCCTCTATTTTCCCTTGTCCCTTTCCCCTTAGTCCCCTTTTCAAATTCCCCCTTACAAACCCAGCATATTGTCTGATTTTTAATACCCAGGCGATCCTCTGATGACAATAACATCGGATAATGGGTATTTCTCAAACTGGAAATATCTCCATTTGCAGTGACAATTAATTTATTCAATGCTTTGATCATACACTCATTCTCATCCAATGTTTCGACTATTTCTAACAATTGCATTGTGTTAGAGCTGTCTCGCTGTGCATGGGCATAAGAAACCGCAATAGCTTGATGTTCTTTGATACGATTTGGAAATTGGTGGTCGTTCACATCCACCAGCTTAGCTTCACAATTCAAACTTATTTTATCGCTTTATAGGAGCGTATTCTGGAAATTTTTGTAGCGTAAAATTGCACGGTCACCCGAAACCGTTTCCACCGATTGATATCCGTGACGCCTGCAATGTTTCATGTGATTTTGTAACTTTAAATCAGTCCAAAATCTAGACAGGCATGTTGGGCAGTAGTATCGTGTCCCCCTAGTCTTACCCTCCCCCAGAACTCTACTAATATCCCTAATTGGGTTGAAGTGGCCATTTGAATTAGGTTCACTAGGTGGTGTGTATAACAACCAAACCCAGTGTTTCACTGATTCAATTGATGGGGCCCGTACAGGGAATATTACACCCTTTTTATTAGAACGCATACCCTTTTGAAATTATGTTTCGTATTGAAGCACGGTAACACCGATATTTAAATGAGTTTTAGCCCGTTCGAAAATATCTATCGACCTGAATGTTACCCGAAAATGTTCCCGCTAAACAAGAAAAATCTACGGGGGGAAATCAGACCCCTCTTTCCCATGCACGGCCCAGTAGTCCAAGTTTTTCTTTGAAGCTTCATTTGCTAGAAATTCGAAAGCTGATATGAAGAAAGCGTACATGAAACATTTTTTACCTGATTCGGAACAGATTCGTTGAACGCCGTGTCATCCTTCTAAATCGGGATTATATTTTAAAACTATAGACCCTGGCCCACCAGCCCCCTCCCCTCTTAAAATAAAATCTTTTTTAAATTTACATATATTTACACTTAAATTTTCAATAAATAAAACCACAGACCCACTCCCGTTCTCATTATAATTTTCGAGATGACTGATAATATTGTCAATCCATTGCTTAAAGACTGTCTCATAATTCTCCAAATGAGAGTGCAACACCAAAATCTCTTTGTGTACATAATGGTCGTACACTTCTCTATGACCCTCATTCAAATAAAATATTTTTTAAAAATTTGATGCTTTTATACTGTCCCTACCCCCCCCCCCCCCACCTGAATCTAGTTTTCTAAAAGTTTACGAATTTTATCTACATACTCATGAGCGATATAAATGGGTTCGGTTATAAAATTTCCCACCATAAGTGAATTAAACGGATCCCAAAAAGTTGCATTATAAACGACTCTTGTATTCAATATCGAATTTGTTTGTTGAAATTCTGGTAGTGGCGAGAATTATATATCATTACCCTCCACCTCTTGTATATAATCATCACCACCCCCTCCCCAACTTTGTTCAATAATAGGGCTGGTCCGTGCACTAAAATCCATTGGAGCCATTTCATTTTCAATTAAATTTGGTTGAACTGGGACGAAGTCAATTAAATCAGTGGGGGAAGGGTTCTCATTTAACTCTTTGGT
The DNA here is from genome assembly GCF_049724085.1 of Artemia sp. Qi Xiang Cuo. NCBI lineage: Eukaryota > Metazoa > Arthropoda > Branchiopoda > Anostraca > Artemiidae > Artemia > Artemia sp. Qi Xiang Cuo. Next base: position 62,950,143 of record NC_142795.1, on the reverse strand, counting down.
AAAATTATCTAAAATTTCCATTGTATTCGGGCTTAGCCATGGTAAATCGCCTTCTGAACTAACTGCAATGCCTTGCTCAACTGTGCTATCATCTACATCTAAATAATTACTCAATAAATTGTCAAAGTCAGAAGCTATAACGTCTAAATTAACACTACCATTGCCATAACTTAAGAATTTACCATATCGCTTGAGATCTTGTTTGTCGATAGCTGGTTTTTCAGAGACCTGATTGTCACAAAACTCCATTGGCGCGTCAATGCGAACACATAGTTCGTGACTTGTTTCTTCAGCTGTTGGGGGAGATAATGCATATGGAACCAATGCAGTCTATGAAAAAATAGCTTATTTTCAAAGTGTCTAAAACACCCTATTCTTAAAATTGGATTTTTATTTTCATATGATTTAAAACATGTGCTTAAAAAACACGCTTAATAGTAGTAGTAGTAGCAATATCAGTATTACTATCTGTGAACACATAGTACCATTTGGTTAATTCACTGTTCTCCACTCTATATATCCTGCAAGTTCCAATTTAATAGTCACCAATAATTTCATAGTGATATAACATATTTACAATCTAAACGAGACATAGTAGGTTTTGATTTTGTTCAAACAACCCCCAAAAATTTCATATTAATACTCTTTATCTGCTTTGGAAAAAAACAGGGTCTTTACTTGGTTTTGAAAGGGGTAGTCTAACTCTTCAGATCATCTTCTGAAAATAGCTTATTTTCAATGTGTATAAAACAATCTACGTTGACCTTACATTCGTTAATGCAAGTCTGTTATTTTCAAGGTTTTCCGGAACATACGATAAATGGGGACCGTTAAGTCTCGCATCTCTTATCGAAGCCATTATAATGCAACTTGACATCCATATTATTTTGAAGTTAAACGGTACAATCTCTAACCTTCAAATTGACTTGGGAGAAAATTCATTAGCGGAAATAAAATTTAAAAACTTACATTAAGATCTACAGCTTGCATGTTGAGGGCTGAAGGAGGCTCATTCTTGCCTCGTATAAAGGGCGTTGGTCTTGAAGGCCCCGGCAAAGCTTGATAGGGAGTGGATGGAGCAGTAACGTCATAGCCATGTATCCACAGGGTACACTGAGCTGATGGTCTTGGCAAACGGCCATACTGTACAACTAAGGCCCTCACGGGGGTTTTATCAGTGGTTCTTGCCTTCTTGTCTGGTGGGGGGGGGGAAATGGTTCATAATTGTCCTTAAAAAGAAGAAAAAATATAGTATAAAATAATGACTCCCTGTTAAAGAAGATGAGAAATTAGTGAAAGTAGGATTTTTATGAAAGCCTCTTAAACTAATAATCATCTAAAGATCAGATAAAATCCATGAATACGAAAATAAGAGCATTTAAATTACCCCATCCCTTCCTTTTCGGGAAGGTAAAATTTTGAAGATTTAAGTAAACCATTATTTCTCTTCATAACGGAAGTATTTGCCTTCATCAAAGCCATTTGAAAATAGAACACTCCCCTCATAAGATATAATTGTCTGCAAAAGCAACCATTTTCCGCTCTGTTAATAAAAGATATCTGTTTTAATTTTGCAAATAATTTGCTCCTTTTTCAGACCGTCTAGAATTACGCGAAACCTGCAGCCTTAATCATTCCCATGTTGTGGGAATAACACCATTGTTTTTATTAACTTATACAAGGCGCATGCGAAAGGACTCTTTTACGAAATCATCCTTTTTGAGACATAATCACACACAGTTTTGTTTAAATCGCAAGTGTGAAGATTCTGAGGGTTTTAAACGCATGTGAAAATTACAATTTTGAGTAATAACTTCAATTGAAAGAATTAATTGGTGACGAATGGTGAGAAGAGGGAGGATGGGGTGTACGTTGTGGAAAAATAAGTATATTTTGAAACAAAGTATAATTTATTTTTTTTTGGGGCGGGGGGTATACCTTGTATTTGAATATATTGGAGGGGGCGGGGGACTACAAAAAATGATTTTGTTTGGAAAATCTAAAGAAAATTTACTAAACAGAACTCACATTATATATTTGTGTGGCTAAAACTTCTAAATGCATAGTAATCGATGTTTGTTCCATTGTGTCGTGAAACGATATGTTACTTTAATCACAAAGCGTGTTCATTATAAACAAAATCTCAAGGTTGAATTGTCCCGTTCGTGTTTCTGACTCCCTTAATGGCCTCTAAGGAGACACGTGATCTTGTTCCCGGTATACACTCTCATCTGACAATAATGTAAACTTCTATCCGTATCCATTAGGCTTAAACACATCAAACAAGTTGAGCAAAAGATAGAAGAGAACCATGAAACAACATCAAATCACATAACCATCAAACAATGTAACCATCAAGCCACACAGCCATCAACAAAGAGAACAAAACTCTGAAACTCTTATCTTGCAATGTTGTAAAATTCTGTCTGTATCCATTAGGCTTAGAAACATCAAACAAGTTGACCAACAAACAGAACAGAACTAAGAAACAACATCGACTCATATAACCATCAAACAATATAACCATCAAACCATATAACCATCAACATACAGAACAGAACTATCAAACTTTTATCTGGCAATGTTGTAAACTTCTGTTTGTTTTTATTAGGCTTAGAAAAATCGAACAAGTTGACCAAAAAACAGAACAGAACTAAGAAACAACATCAAATCATATAACCATCAAACAATATAACCATCAAACCATATAGCCATCAAAAAACAGAACCACCAAACAGGTCTAGAAAGATGTGTGATCTTTTACGTACAGGGATTCTAGGCATCTGATTGGTCTAAAATAACACTTTTACCAAGGACATTAAATCTCGTCCCAAGTTTTTACCAAGGACAGTAAATCTCTTCCAGGCTTTTAGCTAGGACATTAAATCTCTTCTCGGATCTCCTAATGGGTTCCTACTAACGTGTAGACCAATTAATCTTTTAAAGTGTTGCAGCTGAATTGATTCTAATTGTGCTGCCGGGTCATGCTCCCAGAGTTCAGCTCCGTAATGGATAGTAGGTAAAACTTTAGAATGAAAAACATATATATGCATTTTTCGATCTTTTATACTTGAAAGCCTTGAATTACTTAAAATGGCAGCTGAAACTGCTCTCCCACTCTTAATCATCTCTTTTACCTGATCTTTCCATCCTCCTTTTGCTGAAAGTGTTACTCCCAGATATTTGAAATTTTCGCTCTCTTTTACTTTTTCACCTTTATAATAAAATTCTACTTCTTGATCATCATTATTCACATAAATTCCTCTAAAAACCACAATCTCATTCTTTTTGATACTCAACATTAGTTTTTTTTCTATCTAAATATACTTCTAAAATACTCAATAAGATTTGGAGCACGTCTGGTGACTTGCCTATCAACACTGCATCATCAGCAAACAGCAACAGAGATAATTTCAGGTTCCCTTGTGACACCGTAGGGGCCCATGCCTTTTTAAAATGGTCAACAATATCATATATATACAACGTGAACAACCTAGAAGAAATACTGCTACCCTCTTTTATTCCTTTTCTACTTTCAAACCGCGACGATAATACCTTCCCTAAAACTTTCACTATGCCAAATGTCTTTCTATACATATCACCTAATATCCTAACGAAAAGTCTTGGTAAGCCTATTTTTAACAGTTCTAAACACAGGAGAATCCTATCAATACTGTCAAAGGCCTTTTCTAGATCCAAAAATGCAACGTACAACCTATTCTTCCCTTTGGCATATTTCTGTGCTCAAACACCTTCCATGGCGCTTATATATTCTTCGATTTCTTCTTTCGATGCGGGTTTTATCAGATTATAATCGTGTTCTTTTAGTGGGAGGCTGATCTCCTTCTCTATTCGTCGCTGAACCAGCAGTCAAACGAATAGTTTTCCTGGACCGCGTGGTTGTAGATTTTCGGCCATGTTTTCGGATCAGGCACTTTTGGCTGGGCTAGGGAAGCCTCTTATTTTATCTTTCAAGGAGGCACACTTGTGCCTCTATAAAGAGGCGACCCACCACAATGTTAAGCGATTTCTGGTCTTAGCGGTCGCAGAGAGACAGCGGTAATCGCATTTTGTTGCCCAAGCTCAAACTAAGAAACGTGCAAAATTTCACCCCCCTCCGACTTTATCTTCATGGGTAAAAGTGGGCCGGAAGTTTCGACCCTCCGACCACAGCCCCCCTTTAGCGTTGTCCGATTGGGCTGAAATTTAGAGGTTAAGCTTTCCTGGGGCCCAGGAGCTTTTCCTCGAAATTTCATCTCAATCCGATCACTCCTTCCCTGTTTTCGAAAAACCAAATATAGCCACTTAAAGTTCATTTCCCTTTTTTTTTGTTATACACGCCTATAGGCCACAGTTGGCAACTGATCCGGGTGAATGAGGACTCATTCGAAGTAGAATTTGACCTGTTAGGGCCTTTTGATATTTTCAGACCGAAAAAATCATCCCCCGAATGTACATTTACGAAAAACCTCGTTTTCCTATAAGAGCCCATGTTAATTTTTCCCATTACAGCCCCCCTTAAACGTTGTCTGATCGGGCTGAAATTTAGAGGAAAAGCTTTCCTGGGAACTGGAAGCTTATCCTCTAAATTTCAGCTCAATTTGATCACTCCTTCCCTGTTTTCCAAAAACCAAATATCAAGTTTTGTTGGGATTTGCTTGCGTCAAAAATAGAGTCCTTAGAATAAAAAACAATTACAATGATGATTCTTGGAGACCGTAGCCAATATTTTGAACGATTTTGCAAGAGATCAAGATTTTAGTCCTTGGCGTAGGAAATTTTTAGTCCCTGTATTTAAAGTTTAAACAAGAAGCTTAGCCTACTTTTTAAACTGTTTGAAAAAAATTACTTTTTCTAAAGAGTTAAAGAGGCTGAGTTACAAGGTCGACCCTTAAAACGTACAGGGATTAGGAGGCACAGTTGGGGGGGCTGTTAAAGAGGCTGAGTCACAAGTTCGAACCTTAAAACGTACAGGGATTAGGAGGCACCCTGTACGACGTGATTTGAGTATTCAGGAATTAAAAGCCTTAACACAAGAATGTTCAAGAGCGGGGGTTTGGGGGGCGGCGGCCCCCCAACTTTAACTCCTGACCCGATCAGCTAACAGTTAGTCAAGCAATAATAAGTAATAAACTGTACAAAAACGTGCAGAAATTATTTGAAAAAACTACGTTTTCTAAAGAGTTAAAGAGGCTGAGTTACAAGGTCGAACCTTAAAACGTACAGGGATTAGGAGGCACAGTTGGGGGGCTGCCACCCCCAAACCCCCGCTTTCGCAGCCTTTAAATAAAAAAAAAAAGTGTTTTACACTGAAAGTAAGGAGCGACATTAAAACTTAAAACGAATAGAAATTATTCCGTATATGAAAGGGGCTGTGCCCTCCTCAACGCCTCACTCTTTACGCTAAAGTTTTTATTGTTTAAAAAAAGAATTGTGAGAAAGTCAAACTTTAGCGTAAAGAGCGAGGCGTTGAGGAGGGCACAGCACTTTTCATATACGGAATAATTTCTGCTCGTTTTAAGATTTAATGTCCCTCCTTACTTTCAGTTTAAAAACTTTTTTTGTTTTATTTAAAGGCTGCGAAAGCGGGGTTTGGGGGCGGCAGCCCCCCAACTGTGCCTCCTAATCCCTGTACGTTTTAAGGTTCGACCTTGTAACTCAGCCTCTTTAACTCTTTAGAAAACGTAGTGTTTTTCATATAATCTCCAGAAAGGCCACATATCACTCTTTTCATAAAACTGGATCAACTCCTCCTTAACTTTTGAATAGCCAGTCTTTTCTTCTGATTTAAAAGACGTTTATACTCCCGGCGAACATTTTTAAACCTTGTTACTAGTCTAACCCTATTGTCCTCTTTTTCATCTTCCCTCAAAATCTCCAATTCTTTAATCAATTCTATTTTTTTTATTCTACATTCCTCATCAAAATAATTGCTTAGACCACACTGCTTTTCCATTGACGAAAAATTAAGCAAGAAAAACGGGTTTTAAATTTTATAAAGCAGTGAATACAATAAAATAAACACTTATTTACCTTTTTCGTGTGCTTCTCCTCATTATATGTATTTAAATGATACTTAAGACAGAACGATTTTGGAATTATTTTATTTACTTTGCACTTTTCTAAAAACTTTTGTTGTGTAATTATATTGGCATGTTTTTTTGCTAAATTCAAAAATAATAAAATTGAATTGGTCTTTTGCCACCCATAGGCTAGACGTAAATAATTTCTTAGACCTGACTGCTTTTCCATTTACGAAAAATTAACCAAGAAAAACGGGTTTTAATTTTTATAAAGCAGTGAATACAATAAAATAAACACTTATTTACCTTTCTCGTGTGCTTCTCTTCATTATATGTATTTAAATGATACTTAAGACAGAACGATTTTGGAATTATTTTATTTACTTTGCACTTTTCTAAAAACTTTTGTTGTTTAATTATATTGGCATGTTTTTTTACTAAATTCAAAAATAATAAAATTATTTTTGAATTATTTTTATTATTCGGAGTATTTTTGTTTAATTAAGTGTTTATTTTATTGTATTCACTGCTTTATAAAAATTAAAACCCATTTTTCTTGCTGAATTTTTAGTTCCTCATCAAAAAATTCTAATCCTTACAACCTCCTTTATTTCCTAAAACTGGGCCTGCTATTTAATTTATAACATCCGTGAACTCTTCTATCAATCTATTTTGGTCATTTATCTTCTCTAATTCACTTAGCGTTATATCTATATCATTCTCTGAAAACGCTTCACTTAATTCAACTTTTTCCTCTGTAGACCATTCCCTGGGTATGTGACGTCTAACTTTTTCATTATAAATCTGATTTTCCCTATAAATATCCCTCCTATTGGGCGCGCTCCTTGATCTAATTCCTAAGAATACCGGTAGATGGTCCGATTCAACTAGCTTAAGCACATCCACATTAAGGTCATTCAGATCCCAGCGAATATCCACCAAAACATAATCAGTTAAACTTGCTTTTGTCCCAGATACGCATGTAAACTCACCCCGACTTTTATGTTTTCCAAATCTTCCATTTCCAATCATCAAACCTGATTCTGCGCATAATGTCAGCAACCTTCTTCCCCATTCATTTATTCTTCTTTTTTCATCCCTGATAGCTCAACGATTGTTCAAAGCTAACTCTCGCAATATACTTTCCGCATTGAAACCTCTTACTTTTGGAGTTTCACTTGGGCAATGCCAGGTTTCTATTAATGCTACAAAGTCAAAATTTGACAACTCACTTTCCAAAGAACTTAATTTATTTTTTATACACTGTACATTCCATGATACAAACTTCAGGGTTTGCGTATGGCCTTTCCCATCCTATTTGGCTCCGTAATCAGTCGGGGGGGGAAGCTAACCGGTAATAATCCTCACTCCTAGTCCTATTAATACCCCTGTACTGCCAAGGTTGATTTCTCTGTAGTTGCCTGAACAGGCGTGTGTATTGTCTGTGACTTGGCTGCCAATTGCCACCAGTAACCCGGCATGTCGATACCTCGTCATTTCTTTGCCTTACATTTCTAGCGGTGCGACTGTAAGTATTATCGAAGGGGCTAATCTCGCTGCTATTACGACCTCTCCCTGTTCCTACTGTTTTCGGCAAGTTGCTGTTTCTTTCAACTATCGTGTTTGTGTCACTTTCATTACCAGATAAGTCCAACAGATCTGAAGGGCAATTCTGCACTGAGCTCTGGGTCTGGTTATTTTCATTCACATTAGCGGCATTTGTGTCCCTGATGTCTGAGTGACATTGTGCTGTGTTAATAGGGGGCCTCATTGGGCGGCTTACATTCATTTCTTTTATTTTCTGACGTTCACGGTCTCATGTGTACGTTTTACCTTCAATGATAAGCCTATCGCTTTAGAGCCGTGCATTTTGACCTTGTTCATGGGCTTGGGAACGCCTTGGCTTTAAATTTTGTCTAGCCTCGCGTTGATACGTAGTGTAATCCGGAGCAACCCCTACGCCGTTCTGTTTCAATACAAGACCTTTTGTGAGAACCTCATTTCAGATTTCCAAGTCGTGCCACTTATCTATTACAGGCCTTAATCTCAGGTGGAAAGCATCCTTTATGTCCCTCCGAGAAAGCTGTAGGTTTGGGAGGCACCAGCTAAGAAACTCGCATAGCTCAAATTTCTGATTTTGTTGTACCCAGCTGTTTATTAAAACTATTCATTTTCGAATCTATACTGGATAAACTGATTGAGAGCTGTGGGATCAAATCCAATTTGAAATTTATTTCACGGATAACGGGACCTGATGCACCTGGAAGTTGAAGTGGCTGGGCCTGGCTCCGCTCCATTTCTGCTTGCTTATTCAAGATAAATAAGATTGCCTACCTTATTCTCTGCCAGCAATATTCTCCTGCAGTAGAGTCTATTCGTTGGGTCCCGCTTTAATCCGGGACACAGCTTTGTAGCGCTCTCTTCCTCAGTTGTTCTCGAAATGAATCTTTCTCCAGAGACACTGCTATACTAGAGGGGGGGGGGGACGTGGCTAACTTCTCTCTGAATGACCGATGAATATATGATCATTCACCAAATATTTTGCTCTATTTGTTGTCGTTTTGGAAGGTTTTGTCTCCTAAAACTGTTTTGATCTAGTGAAGTTTATCTATCCACTTTCTTGTTTCTTCACTTTCAGAAGTATGACGAAACTGTGGAGAGTGACAAAAGAACAGAAAGATTGATTTGGCGTTATGACCAGGGATTTTGTGCAAACTCTGTAAAAAATAAGCCTAATCTGTCAACTGTTTTAAGTAAGAAATTGTTTATGTCTGAAAGGTCATTCGTTCGCTCTAACATCAAATAATTCCTTTTTGTTTTTTTTTTTACTAGTGGAAAATCTACTAATAAGCCAATATATCGCCAATTTTAGGTCTGTTGACCATAAAATGAAGATTCACGATTCCTGACTCAAGGTACCGTTGTAAATGACTAGCCTATACTATGGTAAAAAAATCTGTTATTCTCGGAAGATCTATCATCAAAGGAACTTCTTGTATAAACCCCATTCTCTATTCCACCAAGCTTAAGGCATTTTCGATTATATTCATACCTACCTTTCCATCTGGATTAGTATTTTGATTTTGAAATCTGCTTCAAAAAGGTATTATTAACATATAAATATTTTTCTCAGAAAATTAAAAGTACAAGACTGTAAATATAAACTGGATTGCAGTAATAACGAAAATTCACAAAAAAGGAGAATAGAATCGAAGAGAGTATAATCAGAGATTTCTAAGCAATTGCAGATATAATTGTAAATAGTAAACATTTGTGGAAGAAAAAGTTGAAAATGATTTCTCCCGAAATCTTTTTCAGAGAGGGATTCAATAGTAGACCCCCCCCCCTCAAGAGTGGATGTATTCTTTAATTCTTTCTCTCAACTTTTACTCACATTTATGTCTATTTATCGAGTAAAAAATGTCTTTAAAATCACATAAATTTTTATATGATAATTTATAAATTATCATTAAAACGCTTCAAATAAACAATCAAGTAGTGAGACCATAATACATTTAAATGGTCAGATAGGAAATTAACTTGCAATTTCAAGCGGTCCCGGAATACAAGCAGTCCCATGTTTCTAGCTGGCACGATTCCCAGGATTCAAGGTGACGCAATATTGTTTCAGTATTTCCATATGATTAATCTAACTACTCGAGTGTGGTCGGGATATTTAGCAAGTACTAATAGTAGGAAATTAACATGGGATTTTAAAGTCACAGATAGGGGATGTAAAAGTATCACCCCGGGATTCCAGGTGTTCTAATATTTCCCCTAGCAATCGCCAGTTTTTCTGATTCGTAGCAATTTTTGGCAAATCTATTGTTTTCTTGTATTATCCGCCCTTCGTCCTACAGAATTCCCGTGACCATGTGTAATATGGATGACAAAATCGTGTGTGACAAGTTAGGCTTCAGGAACCCGTGGGAAATCCCCGCTTGTGACTGAAAACGGCATACACGTGGGTGTTGCGTAATGACCGAGTCTTATGTAAAGACAGCGCACACCTTGCGTAATAACGGCGTAAATCTTACGTAATGACAGCACATATCTTATGCAATGATGGCGCACATGTTACGTAATGACAGCGCACCTTAAGTAATGGCAGCGAACATATCACTGTCATATTATACTTTTTTACATTTTATTTTTTGCCGAAACGTTCAAAGCGTTTCTTTTTTCTTTTTTATTCTGTTTTTTCTTTTTTTGTCCTCGCTGGCACTCAAAAGGTCAATTTCCTCCCAAAGGAACAGTGCCTCAAGCGACAGAATTAAACTGCTATTCCCAGTATTTTGTCCTGGTCAATATCAGAGACAACGCTGTAGCATTGCCTGTAGTAAAGGCCATACGGCTCCAATATTTTATTATTTATTTATTTATTTTTATAATTTTTTTCCCAGAGGTTCTTCATATGGAATGGGTCGTCGTAGAAACTTCAAATGGGGCTCAATCGATTGGAAATCAAAAGTTCTAGTGCCCTTTTTCATAGTCGAAAATGATTGGAGGGCAACTATCCCCCTCACGCCTATCATTCCCCCAAACACATCCAATCAAAATTTTGAGATATCAATTTTGTTCAGCGTAGTTGATTTCCAGATAGAAAATATGTTTTTGAGGATGACACTCTCCCACAGCCCTCAGGGCAAGAGTTTTACTTTATGGCCTGGGGGCATATAAGGTTTTTATAGAAAGTTTTGTTGTATAAACTCCAAAACAGGCTCATTCAATTTGAAATTCAAAGGGCTCGTGCCTTTTTAAATAGTCGAAACAGATTGGAGGGCAAATAGCCCCCCCCACGCCCATCATTCACCCAAACACATCCAATCAAAATTTTGAGATAGTCCTTTTCTTCAGCGTAGTTGATTTCCCAGATAGAAAATATATTTTTGAGGAGGATACTCCCGCACAATCCTCAAGGCAAGGGTTGTAAGTTAGTCCCTGGGGGTAAATAAGGTTTTTATAGAAACTGCTGTCATAGAAACCTCAAAGAAGGCTTATTCGATTTCAACATCAGTGGACTAGTGTCTTCTTTAATAGTCGAAAGTGATAGGAGGGAAACTACCCCCCCCCCCATGCCCATCATTCCCCCAAACACATCCAATTAAAATTTGAGATAGCAATTTTGTTCATTGTAGTTGATTTTCAAATAGAAAATATGTTTTGGAGGAGGACACTCCCCCAAAACCCTCAAGGCAAGGGTATTAAGTTATACCCTCGGGGCATATAAGGTTTTTATAGAAGGCGGTGCCGTAGAAACTTCAAAAAAGGCTGATTTTATTGGAAATTCAAAGGGATAGTGCCCTTTTTAATAGTCGAAAGTGATTTGAGGGCAACTAACCTCCCTCTCACGACACCTTTTCCCCAAACACATCGAATCAAAATTTTGAGACATCCATCTAATTAAACATAGTTTTAAGTTCTGGAAATTAGGTTTTGAGGATGACAACTCCCCCACAACCCTCAGGGCAAGGGTTATAATTTAAGGATTCTCCGAATTCTTCCCATTATTTCTTATGGAAGGGATGCTCGTATAAATATTTAGAGAGGGCTCATTTTATTGGAAATTGAAAGTTCTTGTTCACTTTTTAAGAGTAAAAGAGATTGGAGGGAAACTAGCCCCCCCCCCCCTAATCCACAGCCTAAACAAAACAACTAAAAATTTTGAGATAGACATTTTGTTAAAATAGTTCAAAGTTCTGCTAAAAAAAACTCCGGTGTCGACACAGCCCACCAGGGCCCGGGGATAGGCGTTGTAAGGTATGCCCTGGGGCATATAAACTATCAAACAATCATTATATCAACAATCAATGCAAACAAATTTACAATAGATATTGATGTAAATTAATGAATAAATATAGTGCTGATATTAATTTAAATTAATAAATAAATTTATGCTGGGTGGAATTTAACCCGGAGGAATTATCAGCAGGAAAAGAAAATGTTCTTTGAGGGGGAAGGAATTTCCCAGGGGTGGGATTTCCAAATGTGAATTATTCAGGGAGGGGACAACTAAACCCATTCGATAATATTCTAAATTTTACATCTGAAAGTAACGGGAATAAAGAATCAACGGAAATGTCAGAGATAGCACTTCAGGTTCCTTTAGACGATTTTATTCGTGTCTTTTGAAAAAAGACATTTTCAAAAGACAGATTATTTTCATTTGTATTATTTTCTCTGTGGCTTCTCAGTTATGCAGGTGAGGGGGGGGAGACTTCCCCCCTCCACTGTCTACGCCAAGGTTTCAGTTTTTATCTCAAGGCTTAAAAATGAACGTAATGCAATAAAAGTAAAACTCAAAATAATATATATAGAATAACATATGCACATAACACGGAACAATTAATCAAAATTGCATATTATGAGTTAAGACACACCCAAATGATAAGCCAGGGGGCTCACCATTTTATAATTTTTGAAAGCAGTTCTAAAGAAATTAGTAGTGCTCTAGGTTATTGGGTATTTTGTGGCCTTTCAAAACCAAAATTGTCCAGTATTATACAGTCCATTGAATTTTCCTAATGTCCTAAAGCAAAGATGGAGGGTGTCGTTGAAGTTCCGCCCCGTATTGGATGAGTCTCCAGCCTCCCCTCTCCCTCTCCTACTGTCTACGCTAAAGTTTTATTCTTTATGCCAAGTACGCCGCCCCCAACCCAAAGACTTTTATAAGGCAAAGTTTTGTATGGGAAGAAAACATAGTAAATCTATTATAATTATCCAATTATAAGGTTAAAATACATACTCTGTGTTAGATGCAAAATTTCCTTGGCACACAAAATCCTATTAAGGTCAATTCCAAAGAGTCGTGATCCCTTTGTGTCAGCAAGTGAAATGGTCTAAACCCCCTTATTAGAGCTATTTTTTCAATCCATTCATTGTTGTTAATCGCTGTCCAAAAGTTATGCAAGCTGTCTACTGTTCATATATGAGGTTCTTATCAAAGAGGTAACCATTTAGACTTTGAAAAAAGCCTCATTCGATTTAAATTGAAAGTTCTAGATCCGTTTTTTAAAGTCAAGAATAATCGGACAGTAAGCAATCCCCCCCCCCCCATGCCATTAAAACTTGAAACGTTTTGCAATCGAAAACGCACAAAAATTAATAAAAAAAAAATGTCGAAAAATAAGTTTTTCAAAGAAAAGTGAAGGCCATTTTAAACTTAAGCTCAGCAGGTTCACATACCTGTTAAAATTCAAACTCAAAACGACAAGAAATTACTATTAAAGAATAAATGAAACCCAAAACGAACAGAAATTAAATAAACAATCATAGCAAAAACGTACAACAAGTAATAATAGAAATGAATAAATAGACCTTAAAGCAAGTAATGCTTAGATTGAATATGAAAATCAAACTTAAAACGAAAAAAATATTTTGCTATTAAAGTATAAATAAAACTTAAAACAAACAGAAATTAAATAAACAATCAATGCGAACAAACATACAATATATATTAATTTAAATGAATAAATAAGTCTTAAAACGAGTGAAACTTAAATTGAATATGCAAATCAAGTTTGAATCGAATAAAAATAACTACAAACAAGAGTTTGCGTATTGCCTCACTGCAGAAGCCTAAAACCTACTGCGTCATTGGCGCTTTACTGAAAACGAATTATACTACAAATGTTTTCTTTTGTACCTAATATTGAAAATAAATATTCAAATTACAGTAAAATTTTGAACTGATGAGCTTTCAGCAATTAATATCATTATACATCAACTATTCAGTTTAATTTATTAGTTCTTTCCAAGATTGGTTAAGACAAATATAGTTTCACTACAAACAAAATTTGGATACTGCCCCCTTCCTTAACTGTAAAAACCTAAAGCCTTCTGCGTCATTGGAGCTTCACTGAAAACAAATTACTCGTATGTTTCAAATTTATTCTTTTCCAGTTCTTACAGCAATGAAAATGAAAATAAAAATTACAGTGAAAAAAACTCTTGAACTGATGGATCTTTCAACAATTAATATAATTATATATCTAATATTCAATTTGATTTTGTTATACTTTCCAAGACTGTTCAAGACTCATATAGTTTTCAGTGTCGCAGTAGGTTTTAGGCTTCTGCAGTGAGGCGATACCCAAACTCTTGTTTGTAGCTATTTTTATTCGATTCAAACTTGATTTGCATATTCAATTTAAGTTTCACTCATTTCAAGATTTATTTATTCATTTACATTAATATATATTGTATGTTTGTTCGCATTGATTGTTTATTTAATTTCTGTTCGTTTTAATTTTCATTTATACTTTAATAGCAAATATTTGTTTTCGTTTTAAGCTTGATTTTTATATTCAATCTAAGCATTACTCGCTTTAAGATCTATTTATTCATTTATATTATTACTTATTGTATATTTTTTGCTATGATTGTTTATTTAATTTCTGTTCGTTTTGGGTTTCATTTATTCGTTAATAGTAGTTTCTGGTCGTTTTGAGTTTGAATTTTAACAGGTATTTGTATCTCCTGAGCTTAAGTTTAAAATGGCCTTCACTTTTCTTTGAAAAAATTATTTTCGGAAAGTTTTTTTTATTAATGTTCTAAAAATAACACATTCCCGTTACATCACAAGATCAACCTCTATGGGTTCCGACACCTGGCAGGATTCCGAGCTCATGCCGTCTTCTAGTGTCCAGGTGTAACATGGAAAACATAAACACGCAGAGGAGACAATTCTATTTTTAGACACTACCGATTTCAAGGCAAGCGTTCAATTATAGAGATTTCTAGCACTCCTTAACCATTACGAGATAGCCAGACCTCAAAATTAAGGATCTATAATCCCATTTCCGCGTAAGATTTTTCTAGAATTTACTTCCAATGGAACAGTGCCTCAAGCGACAGGACCAAACTGTTATTCCTAGTATTTTGTCCTGGTAAATATATTCTAGAAATAACACATTCTTCTGACGTCACAAGACAAACCTCTTTGGATTCCAACCCCTGGCAGGATTCCGAGCTCAAGCCGTCTTCTAGTGTCCAGGTGTAAAATTGATGACGCAAAACGTGCAGAGTTGAAAATTCTGTTTCCAGACAGTACTGTTTCCAATGCAAGCGTGCAATTAGTGATATTATTAACAGAACGTAACCAGTCAGAGATAGCCAGACCTCAAAATTAAGGATCTTTAACCCCATTTTTGCGTAAGATTTGTTTAGAATAAACTCTGTTTTATTATAGAAATAAACATTTTAGCGGTCTAGTCCTATCGTATAAGTAAGAAAGGAACATTTAATATATTTTTTATTTTCATATAGAAATAACTATCACTTTGCAAAACTTAGTCTTAACTAGTCGAAGAGAGAGTTTATTAATTTTTTTTCCTGAATGGAGTCGGAGTTGGACTCGACATATTGAAAGCAACAGGAATTAGAGTTGAAATCTGTTATAAATTACAAATCTAGTTTAAAGAATCTTTAAAACAGGACTTTTAAGTTGGAGTTTTACGACTGCCACTCCCCCTGGCAATCTTTTTCAGACGGACAAGATCTATATTAGAGATAAATTTTAACCATTTCGTGGTATGTCCTAGAGCTATTAATGAAAATGCCTCGTTTCTTTCAGCCAAGACTATGAATATTTTAAATCATCGTGACAATATAATGCTGCCCCCCACATCCCTAGCAATCATTTTCAGAGGGCATGGTTGATATTAGATGCAAATTCTTAGGCACTATTGAGGTATTTCTGAGAGCCTTTAACGAAAATACAGTGGTTCTTTGAATGCATGCTAGATTTTCACTCTCCCCCTTCCCTCCACCGAAAAACTCTTTTAATACCTGAACTTTTGAACTATAGAACACATTACTCCGTGCAATTCACGCTACAGTACCGTTATTTGACTGCCCCACACCCCCTAACAATCATTCCTAAGACATTTTTCAGACATTTTGTGCTAAGAATTATGCCTCATTCCGGTGATTCAAGTTTTCGCGACCCATCCCTACGTGATACACTCTTCAATTCACACCACCGTGATATTATTCCATTTTTACATATTTTCATCAAAAAAGTAACAAGTTCTGCATCTCTTGTAGATAGGTGCGTGAAACTTCAACACTTATATGAACTCGTAACAGTTTCTATGTATTAGTCAGGATTTTTTAGAGATTGGCCTTAATTTTTAAAGTTTGCTCTTGGTTTTTACGGTTTGGTCCTGATTTCTACGGTTTGGTCAGGTTTTCTAGTATCGGACCTGATTTCTACACTTTGGTCTCGGTTTTTAGGAATTTCTCTGGATTTCAAGTGGATGCCATTAATTGCTACAGTTTCGTCTCGATTTCTTATGAATTTGTCGGGTTTGCTATGTATTGGTTATGATTTTTAGAACTTGACCGTGATTTCTACAGTTTAGTCATGATTTATATGGTTTGGTCTTGATTTCTATGGCTTGGTCTGGATTTCTATGGTTTGGTCTGGATTTTTAGAGATGCCCTTTATTCTTATGAATTCGTCTGGACTTCTAAGCATTTCTTACGATTTCTAGGAATTTCTCCCAAATTTCTTTTATTGATTATGATTTCTTAGGGGATTTTCCTAGATTACTATGGATCACTTATGATTTCTACAGTTTCGTCTGGATGTCTGTGGATAGGTCTGGATTCTTTGGATTGATTCTGATTCCTTTTTTTTTATAAATTTGTGAGGATTTCCTTACAACACTTATGATTTCTATTAATTCTTCCAGATTTCTATGTATTGGCTATGATTTTTTATTATTTCGTAAAGATTTCTATGTATTAGTCAAGATTGTTTAGGGATTGGCCTTAATTTTTAAAGTTTGCTATTGATTTGGTTTGGTACTGATTTCTATGAAATGATCTGGATTTCTAGGATCGAGCCTGATTTCTTTAGTTTGGTGTCAATTTTTATGAATTTGTCCAGATTTCAGGAGAATGCCATTAATCTCTACAGTTTTTTCTCGATTTGTATATGAATATGTCGGGGTTATATGTATTGATCATGATTTTTATAGAGGTTGACCAGGATTTCTACAGTTTGGTCTTCATTTTTAGGGTTTGGTCTTAATATCTATGGTTTGGTCCGGATTTCTATGGCTTGGTCTGGATTTCTAGGGATGACCCTGATTTTTATGAATTCGCCTGGATTTCTAAGCATTAGTTAACACTTCCATGATTCTTCCTGAATTTCTTGCATTGATTATGATTTCTAGGGGATTTTTCTGGATTTCCAGTGACCGATTATGTTTTCTACAGTTTTGTCTTGGTGTCTCTGGTTTGGTCTGGATTCCTTGGGTTGATCCTCATTTTTTACAAATTGGTGAGAAATTCCATGCAACACTTATGATTTCTATTAATTCTTCCAGATATTTATGTATTTGCTATGATTTTTATGATTTTGTAGAGATTGCTATGTATTATTCAGGATTTATAGAGCTTGGTTTTGATTTCTACACATTGCCAATGATTTTCTACGGTGGTCTGGGTTTCTAGGGCTTCTCCTTATTTCTAAAGTTTGCTTTTCAATTTTATGAATTTATCCGGGGTTCTTTGAATTGGTAATGATTTTTAGAACTTGACCATAATTTCTACAGTTTGGTCTTGATTTCTATTTTTTGGTCTTGATTTCTATGTTTTAGTCCAGATTTCTAAGGTTGACACTATCTTGTAGATAAGCAAAATATGATTTTTCTTTGAACGCCCTGCCTTTCTTGGCTTTAATATTTCTTGGCGATAATGCATAATCGGAGGTAAAAGAAGACTAAAACTTATATTCTATACACGAGTCGCCTTTGTCTCTTCTTGCTTTGTAAGATTGTCAGGGATTATGATTTTTCCTGGAACACCACCCTTTTTTGGCTTTAATATTTCTTGTAAATAAGGCATAATCGCGTTTTGTGAAGGTTAATGAAGACTAAAACTTATATTCTTTAAACGGAACTATTTTCCTTGAAGTAGCATGTTTTTCTTAACAATAAAAAATTTTGATGCCTTTTTATGCCTTTTTATGGTCCTATGTCAATTTTAAATTCTTGGTCAACCTTTTTAAGACCATAGGCGGGTGTGCCTTGTTTGCCTCTTTTTTAAATTCTTGATCAGCATGCCTAAGGCTCTAGGCAGGCATGCCTTTCCAAAACTAACCTGACAAGTATGTGTCCAATAAGAGAGTCATTCATACTCCTGCCATTTACCCGTGCCCCAGCCATTTAAACATTTGCCTCTCAATTACTTGGACTATCTGTTTTGGCTTTTCTCCGTCTACAATTACTCAGCCCAGTCTTGATGCAACCTATGCAACCTATTGCCCAAAATACTTGATAACTTCAATTCGTTTTGTGGGGTTGATTCTGATTCCTTTTTTTTTACAAATTTGCGTGGATTTCCTTACAACACTTATGATTTCTATTAATTCTTCCAGATTTCTATGTATTGGCTAAAAAATTTTATTATTTCGTAAAGATTTCTTTGGATTAGTCAAGATTGTTTAGAGATTGGCCTTAATTTTTAAAGTTTGCTATTGATTTGGTTTGGTACTGATTTCTATGAAATGATCTGGATTTCTAGGATCGAGCCTGATTTCTTTAGTTTGGTGTCGATTTTTATGACTTTGTCCGGATTTCAGGAGAATGCCATGAATTTCTAAAGTTTTGTATCGATTTTTATATGAATATGTCGTGTTTATATGTATTGGTCGTGATTTTTTAGAGGTTGACCATGATTTCTACAGTTTGGTGTTGATTTCTAGGGTTCGGTCTTGATATCTATGGTTTGGTCTGGATTTCTATGGTTTAGTCTGGATTGCTAGGGATGACCCTGATTTTTATGAATTCGTCTGGATTTCTAAGCATTAGTTAACACTTCCATGATTCTTCCTGAATTTCTTGCATTGATTATGAATTCTAGGGGATTTTTCTGGATTTCTAGTGACCGATTATGTTTTCTACAGTTTTGTTTTGGTGTCTCTAGTTTCGTCTGGATTCCTTGTGTTGATCCTCATTTTTTACAAATTTGTGAGAAATTCCATGCAACACTTATGATTTCTATTAATTCTTCCAGATCTTTATGTATTTGCTATGATTTTTATGATTTTGTAGAGATTGCTATGCATTATTCAGGATTTATAGAGCTTGGTTTTAATTTATACACATTGCCAACGATTTCTACGGTGGTCTGGATTTTTAGGGCTGCTCCTTATTTCTATAGTTTGCTTTTCAATTTTATGAATTTTTCCGGGTTTCTTTGAATTGATAATGATTTTTAGAACTTGACCATGATTTCTACAGTTTGGTCTTGATTTCTATTTTTTGGTCTTGATTTCTATGTTTTAGTCCATATTTCTAAGGGTGACACTGTCTTGTTGATAAGCAAGTTATTATTTTTCTTTGAACGCCTTGCCTTTCTTGGCTTTAATATTTCTTGGCGATAAGGCATAATCGGAGGTAAAAGAATACTAAAACTTAAATTATATACACGAGTCGCCTTTGTCTCTTCTTGCTTTGTAAGAATGTCAGGGATTATGATTTTTCCTGGAACACCACCCTTTTTTGGCTTTAATATTTCTTGACAATAAGGCATAATCGCGTTTTGTGAAGGTTAAGGAAGACTAAAACTTATATTCTTTAAACAGAACTATTTTCCTAGAAGTAGCATGTTTTTCTTAACAATAACAAATTTTTTCTTAGAATTAACGAGTTTTTATTAATACTAATACAAATTTAGTTAATACTAAAAAAAAATTTCTTAAAAGTAACATATTCTTCTTGTTAGTAACAATTTTTCTTGGAAGTAACAATTCTTTTTAATATTAACAAATTGTCTCTTTTAGTAGCAATTTTTTTTTTCAGAGAATATAAATAGTTCCTGTTCAATTCTGAATTTACTCAATGAAGAGGAAAAGTTCTAGTTCAATTCTGAATTTTCTCAACGATAATAAAGAGGTCTCAATTTGTAGGAATTATTTTGGGTTATGACTGAACATTTTTATTCTATAAGAAGTATTTGGGGGCGATGTTAAAATTTCTGTGGAAAAAAAAACTTGCTAGTTCTAAAAGAAATTTGTTACCATTGGCGAAAAAATGTTACTTCAAAGAGAAAATTGTTACCTTTGACAGAAAATATGCTAATACTAGAAAAAGTTGGTTACTATGAAGAAGAACAGGCTAGTTCTACGAATAATTTGTTAGTATTAAGTAAAACATTAGTTAGTATTAAGAAAAAATTTGTTCCTTTTAAGGAAAAAATTGTTAGTGTCAATAAAAATCTTGCTACTTCTAAGAAAAATTAAAAACTTGTTACCATTAAGTAAAAATTTTTACTTCTAAGAAAAATTTGTTACCTTTGACAGAAAACATGCTACCATTATGAAAAATTTTGTTACTATTAAAAAAACTTACTACTTCTACAAAAAATTTGTTAGTATTAAATAAAACTTTTGTTAGGATTAAGAAAAAAAATTGTTACTTCTGAGGAAAAAATTTTTTATTGTTAAAAAACTTGCTACTTCTAAGAGAAACTTGTTACGATAAACAAAAAATCGTTACTTCTAATAGAAATTTTTTACCTTTGACAGAAATCTTGCTACTATTAAAAAAAATTGTTAGTAATGAATAAAATGTTTGTTCGTATTAAAAAAAGACTGTACTTCTACGAAAAATTTTGTTAGTATTAAGTAAAACTTTTTTAAAATTAAGAATAAACTTGTTATTTCTAAGAAAATTTGTTAGCATTAATAAAAACTTGCTACTTCTAAAAAAAAACTTGTTATCATTAACAGAAAAACTTGTTACTTCTAAGAGAAATATGTTACCTTTAACAGAAAACTTGCTACTATTAGAAAAAAATTGTTCCTATTAAGAAGACCTGTTACTTCCAAGAAAAATTGTTGCTATTAAGAAAAACATGTTACTTTTAAGAAAAATTTGGTTAGTATTGATTAAAACTTTTTTAGTATTAAGGAACAACTTATTACTTCTAAGAAAAGTATTTGTTAGTGTTAAGAAAAACTTGCTACTTCTAGGAAAAACGTCTCGTTTAAGGAATATAAGTTTTAGTCTTTCTTAACCTCCACAAAACGTGATTATGCCTTAGTGTCAAGAAATATTAAAGCCAAGAAAGGGTGGTGATCCAGGAAAAATTTTAATCCCTGACGTTCTTACAAAGCAAGAAGAGACAAAGAAACCCTGATAAATCCATAAAAATCAAGAGGAAACTGTAGAAATAAGGAGCGACCCTAGAAACCCATACCCCGGTAGAAATCATGGGCAATGTGTAGAAACCAAGACCAGGCTCTAAAAAAATCCTGACTAACACATAGAAATCCCCTAAAAGTTCATAAAAACTCATTGCGAATACATAGAGATCTGAAAGAATTAATAGAAATCATAAGTGTTGTATGGAAATCCTCACAAATGGGTAAAAATTCAGGATCAAGCAAAAGAACCTAGACTAAACCAGAGACATCAAGACGAAACTGTAGAAAAAATAACCGGTCTGTAGAAATCCAGAAAACCCCCTAGAAATCATAATCAATGCAAGGAATTTAGGAGGAATTCATAGAAATCGTAACCAATGTTTAGAAATCCAGACAAATTGATAAAAATCAGGGGCATATCTAGGAATCCATACCATGCCACAGAAATCCAGACCAAACCATAGAAACCAAGACCAAACCGTAGAAATAAAGACCAAACTATAGAAATCAAGGTCAACCTCTAAAACAATACGACCTATACATGGAAAACCCGACAAATTCATAAGGAAATCAAGACCAAACTGTAGAAATTAATGGCCTAGTTTTGAAATACAGACAAATTCATAAAAATCGTGATCAAACTGTATAAATCAGGCTCGATCCTAGAAATGCAGACCATACCATAGAAATTAGGACCAAGCCGTAGAAATCAATAGCAAACTTTAGAAATTAAAGCAAATGTCTAAATGATCCTGACTAATACATAGAAATCTTTACGAATTCATAAGAAATCATAGTCAACATATAGAAATCTGGAAGAATTAATAGAAATCATATGTGTTGTCTGGAAATCCACACAAATTAAAAAAAAAAAAAATCGGAATCAACCCAAAGACTCCAGACCAATTCAGAGACATCAAGACAAAACTGTAGAAAACATAAGCGATCCGTAGAAATCTAGAAAAATCCCCTAAAAATCATAATAAATGCAAGCATTTCAGGAAGAATTGATAGAAATCATAAGCAATGATTAGAAATCCAGACAAATTCATAAAAATCAGGGGCATCCCTAGCAATCCAGACTAAACCATAGAAATCCAGACCAAACCATAGATATCAAGACCGAACCCTAGATTTCAACACCAAACTGTAGAAATCATGGTCAACCTCTAAAAAATCACGACCAATACATAGAAAACCCAACAAATTCATAAGAAATCGGGACCAAACAGTAGAAATTATTGGCATCCTCTTGAAATCCGGTCAACTTCATAAAAATCGAAACCAAGGTCTAGAAATCAGGTCTGATCCTAGAAATCCTGACCAAACCGTAGAAATCAGGACTGTAAGCATTATCGAAGGGGCTAATCTCGCTGTTATTACGACCTCTCCCTGTTCCTACTGTTTTCGGCAAGTTGCTGTTTCTTTCAACTATCGTGGTTGTGTCACTTTCATTACCAGATAAGTCCAACAGATCTGAAGGGCAATTCTGCACTGAGCTCTGGTTCTGGTTATTTTCATTCACATTAGTGGCATTTGTGTCCCTGATGTCTGAGTGACATTGTGCTGCGTTAATATGGGGCCTCATTGGGTGGCTTACATTCATTTCTTTTATTTTTTGACGTTCATGGTCTCATGTGTACGTTTTACCTTCAATGATAAGCCTATCGCCTTAGAGCCGTGCATTTTGACCTTGTTCATGGGCTTGGGACAGCCTTGGCTTTAAATTTTGTCTAGCCTCGCGTTCATACATAGTGTAGTCCGGAGCAACCCCTACGCCGTTCTGTTTCAATACAAAACCTTTCGTGAGAACCTCATTTCAGATTTCTATGTCGTGCCACTTATCTATTACAGGCCTTGATCTCAGGTGGAAAGCATCCTTTATGTCCCTCCGAGAAAGCTGTAGATTCGGGAGGCACCAGCTAAGAAACTCGCATAGCTCAAATTTCTGATTTTGTTGTACCCAGCTGTTTATTAAAACTATTCATTTTCGAATCTATACTGGATAAACTGATTGAGAGCTGTGGGATCAAATCCAGTTTAAAATTTATTTCACGGATAAACTGAGATATAGCTTCGGGATCTGATGCACCTGGAAGTTGAAGTGGCTGGGCCTGGCTCCGCTCCATTTCTGCTTGCTTATTCAAGATAAATAAGATTGCCTACCTTATTCTCTGCCAGCAATATTTTCCTGCAGTAGAGTCTATTCGTTGGTTCCCGCTTTAATCCGGGACACAGCTTTGTAGAGCTCTCTTCCTCAGTTGTTATCGAAATGAATCTTTCTCCGAGGACACTGCTATGCTAGGGGGGGGGACGTGGCTAACTTCTCCCCGTCGTTGCGAACTATTTTAAACTGTTTTAAACTAATATATGTTATCGCTCTGAATGACCGATGAATATATGATCATTCACCAAATATTTTGCTCTATTTGTTGTCGTTTTGGAAGGTTTTGTCTCCTAAAACTGTTTTGATCTAGTGACGTTTATCTATCCACTTTCTTGTTTCTTCACTTTCAGAAGTATGACGAAACTGTGGAGAGTGACAAAAGAACAGAGAGATTGATTTGGCGTTATGCCCAGGGATTTTGTGCAAACTCTGTAAAAAAATAAGCATAATCTGTCAACTGTTTTAAGTAAGAAATTGTTTATGTCTGAAAGGCCATTCGTTGGCTCTAATATCAAATAATTCCTTTTTGTTTTTTTACTAGTGGAAAATAAACTAATAAGCCAATATATCGCCAATTTTAGGTCTGTTGACCATAAAATGAAGATTCACGATTCCTGACTCAAGATACCGTTGTAAATGACTAGCCTATACTATGGTAAAAAATCTCTTATTCTCAGAAGATCTATCATCAAAGGAACTTCTTGTATAAACCCCATTCTCTATTCCACGAAGCTTAAGGCATTTTCGGTTATATTCATACCTACCTTTCCATCTGGATTAGTATTTTGATTTTAAAATCTGCTATAAAAAGGTATGGTTAACAAATACATATTGTTCTCAGAAAATTAAACGTACAAGACTGTAAATATAAACTGGATTGCAGTAATAACGAAAATTCACAAAAAAGGAGAATAGAATCGAAGAGAGTATAATCAGAGATTTCTAAGCAATTGCAGACATAATTGTAAATAGTAAAAATTTGTGGAAGGAAAAGTTGCAAATGATTTCTCCTGGAATCTTTTTCAGAGAGGGATTCACTGGTAGACCCCCCCCTCAAGAGTGGATGTATTCTTTAATACTTTCCATCAACTTTTACTCTCATTTATGTCTATTTATCGAGTAAAAAATGTCTTTAAAATCACATAAATTTTTATATGATAATTTATAATTTATCATTATAACGCTTCAAATAAACAATCAAGTAGTGAGACCATAATAAATTTAAATGGTCAAATATGAAGTTAACATGCGACTTCAAGCGGTCCTGGAATACAAGCGGTCCCATATTTCTAGCTGGCACGATTCCCGGGATTCAAGGTGACGCAATATTGTTTCAGTATTTCCATATGATTAATCTAACTACTCGACTGTGGTCGGGATATTTAGCAAGTATTAATAGTAGGAAATTAACATGGTATTTTAAAGTCATAGATAGGGGATGTAAAAGTGTCCCCCCGGGATTTCAGGTGTTCTAATATTTCCCCTAGCAATCGCCAGTTTTACCGATTCGTAGCAATTTTTGGCAAATCTATTGTTTTCTTGTATTATCCTCCCTTCGTCCCACAGGATTCCCGTGACCATGTGTAATATGGATGACAACATCGTGTGTGACAAGCTAGACTTCAGGAACCCGTGGGAAATCCCCGCTTGTGACTGAAAACGGCACACACGTGGGTGTTGCGTAATGACCGAGTCTTATATAAAGACAGCGCACACCTTGCGTAATGACGGCGTAAATCTTACGTAATGACAGCACATATCTTATGCGATGATGGCGCACATGTTACGTAATAACAGTGCACCTTAAGTAATGTCAGCGAACATATCACTGTCATATAATACTTTTCTATATTTTATTTTTTGCCGAAACGTTCAAAGCGTTTCTCTTTTCTTTTTTTATTTTGTTTTTTCTTTCTTTTTTTTTGTCCTCGCTGGCACTCAAAAGGTCAATTCCCTCCCAAAAGAACAATGCCTCAAGCGACAGGACTAAACTGCCATTCCCAGTATTTTGTCCTGGTAAATATCAGAGGCAACGCTGTAGCATTGCCTATAATAAAGGCCATACGGCTCCAATGTTTTATTGTTTATTTATTTATTATTATAATTTTTTTCCCAGAGGTTCTTCATATGGAATGGGTCGTCGTAGAAACTTCAAATGGGGCTCATTTGAATGGAAATCGAGAGTTCTAGTGCCCTTTTTCATAGTCGAAAATGATTGGACGGCAACTATCCCCCCACGCCTATCATTCCCCCAAACAGATCCAATCAAAATTTTGAGATTTCAATTTTGTTCAGCGTAGTTGATTTACGGATAGAAAATATGTTGTTGAG
This sequence comes from Artemia sp. Qi Xiang Cuo, assembly GCF_049724085.1. NCBI lineage: Eukaryota > Metazoa > Arthropoda > Branchiopoda > Anostraca > Artemiidae > Artemia > Artemia sp. Qi Xiang Cuo. The sequence goes on along the minus strand of NC_142795.1, from coordinate 62,924,462 downwards.
GAGGACACTTCCCCACAACCCTCAGGGCAAGGGTTTTAAGGTATGCCCTGGGTGCATATAAGGTTTTATAGAAGGCGTTGTCGTAGAAACTTCAAAAAAGGCTCATTCCATTGGAAATTCAAAGGGCTAGTGCCCTTTAAAATAGTCGAATGTGATTGGAGGGCAACTAACCCCCCCCACGCCCATCATTCTCCCAAAAACATCCAATCAAAATTTTGAGATAGTCATTTTCTTCAGCGTAGTTGATTTCCAGATAAAAAATATGTTTTTGAGGAGGACACTCCCCCACAACGCTTAGGGCAAGGGTTTTAAGTTATGCCCAGGGGGCATATAAGGTTTTTATTGAGGGCGTTGTCGTAGAAACTTCAAAAAAGGCTAATTCGATTGGAAATTTAAAGAGCTAGTGCCCTTTTTAATAGTCGAACGTGATTGGAGGGAATCTAGCCCCCCCCCCCACGCCCATCATTCCCCCAAACACATCCAATCAAAATTTGGAGATAGCAATTTTGTTCAGCGTAGTTGATTTTCAGATAGAAAATATGTTTTGGAGGAGAACACTCCCCCAAAACCCTCAAGGCAAGGGTATTAAGTTATATCCTCGGGGCATATAAGGTTTTTATAGAAGGCAGTGTCGTAAAACTTCAAAAAAGGCTGATTCGATTGGAAATTCAAAGGGCTAGTGCCCTTTTTAATAGTCGAAAGTGATTTAAGGGCAACTAACCTCCCTCTCACGACACCTTTTCCCCAAACACATCGAATCAAAATTTTGAGACATCCATTTAATTAAACGTAGTTCTAAGTTCTGGAAATTAGGTGTTTGAGGATGACAACTCCCCCACAACAATCAGGGCAAGGGTTGTAATTTAAGGATTCTCCGAATCCTTCCTATTATTTCTTATGGAAGGGATGCTCGTATAAACGTTTAGAGAGGGCTCATTTGATTGGAAATTGAAAGTTCTTGTTCACTTTTTAAGAGTCAAAAGAGATTTGAGGGCAACTAGCCCCCCCCCCCTCCTCCACAGCCTAAATAAAACAGATAAAAATTTTGAGATAGACATTTTGTTAAAATAGTTCAAAGTTCTGCTAACAAAAAACTCCGGTGTCGACAAAGCCCACCGGGGCCCGGGGGTAGGCGTTGTAAGTTATGCCCTGAGGGCATATAAACTATCAAAAAATCATTATATAAACAATCAATGCAAACAAATATACAATAGATATTGATGTAAATTAATAAATAAATTTAGTGCTGATATTAATTTAAATTAATAAATAAATTTATGCTGGGTGGAATTTAACGCGGTGGAATTATCAGCAGGAAAAGAAAATGTTCTTTGAGGGGGAAGGAATCTCCCAGGGCTGGGTTTTCCAAATGTGAATTATTCAGGGACGGGAAGACTAAACCCATTCGATAATATTCTAAATTTTACATCTGAAAGTAACGGGAATAAAGAATCAACGGAAATGTCAGAGATATCACTTCAAGTTCCTTTAGACAATTTTGTTCGTTTCTTTTGAAAAAAGATATTTTCAAAAGACAGATTATTTTCATTTGTATTACTTTTTCTGTGGCTGCTCAGTTACGCACCTGAGGGACTTCCCCCCACCACTGTCTACGCCAAGGTTTCAGTTTTTATCTCAAGGCTTAAAAATGAACGCAATGCGATAAAAGTAAACCTCAAAATAACATATGTAGAATAACATATGCAGATAACACGGAACAATTAATCAAAATTGTATATTATGAGTTGAGGCTCACCCAAATGATAGCCCAGGGGGCTTACCATTCCATAATATATGAAATCGATCCTGCAATAACTGAAAATATAAAGTATTTTTGAGTATTTTAACGTATTCCACAATTCAAACGGTCCAACATTCTACAGCCCAATGAGTCTGTCTAATCTCATAAATCGGAAACGGAGGAGATAAGTGAAGCTCTTCCCCGTATTGGATGAGTCTCTAACCTCCCCCTCTCCCTCTCCTACTGTCTACGCTAAAGTTTTCTTCTTTATGCCAAGTAAGTCGCCCCCACCCTAAAGACTTTTATAAGGTAAAGTTTTGTATGGGAAGAATACATAGTAAATATATTATAATTATCCAATTATAAGGTTAAAATACATACTCTGTGTTAGATGAAAAATTTATTTGGCACACAAAATCCTATTAAGGTCAATTCCAAACAGTCGTGATCCCTTTGTGTCAGCAAGTGAAATGGTCTAAACCCCCTTATTAGAGCTATTTTTTCAATCCATTCATTGTTGTCAATCGCTGTCCATACGTTATGCAAGCTGTCTACTGTTCATATATGAGGTTCTTATCAAAGAGGTAACCGTATAGACTTTGAAAAAAGCCTCATTCGATTTAAATTGAAAGTTCTAGATCCGTTTTTTAAAGTCAAGAATAATCAGACAGTAAGCAATCCCCCCTGCCATTAAAACTTGAAACTGTTTGCAATCAAAACGCACAAAAATTAATTTAAAAAAATTCCGAAAAATAAGTTTTTCAAAGAAAAGTGAAGGCCATTTTAAACTTAAGCTCAAGAGATACAAATACCTGATAAAATTCAAACTAAACACGACCAGAAATTACTGTTAAAGAATAAAGAAAATCCAAAATGAACATAAACTAAATAAGCAATAATAGCAAAAACATACATCAAGTAATAACATAAAGGAAAAAATAAACCTTGAAGCAAATAATGCATGCAATTAATATAAAAATCAAACTTAAAACAAAAAAAATATTTTCCTATTAAAGTATAAATGAAACTTAAAACGAACAGAAAATAAATAAACAGTCAATGGGAAAACACAAACAATATATATTAATGTAAATGAATAAATAAATCTTAAAACGAGTGAAACTTAAATTGAATATGCAAATGAAGTTCGAATCGAATAAAAATAACTACAAACAAGATTTTGGGTATCGCCTCACTGCAGAAGCCTAAAACCTACTGCGTCATTGGCGCTTTACTGAAAACGAATTATGCTACAAATGTTTTCTTTTGTACCTAATATTGAAAATAAACATTAAAATTACAGTAAAATTTTGAACTGATGAGCTTTCAGCAATTAATATCATTATACATCAAATATTCCGTTTCATTTATTAGTTCTTTCCAAGATTGGTCAAGACAAATATAGTTTCACTACAAACAAGATTTGGATACTGCCTCCTTTTTTAACTGTAAAAACCTAAAGCCTTCTGCGTCATTGGCGCTTCACTGAAAACGAATTACTCGTATGTTACAAATTTATTCTTTTCCAGTTCTTACAGCAATGAAAATGAAAATAAAAATTACAGTGAAAAAAACTCTTGAACTGATGGATCTTTCAACAATTAGTATAATTATATATCTAATATTTAATTTGATTTTGTTTATACTTTCCAAGACTGTTCAACACTCATATAGTTTTCAGTGTCGCAGTAGGTTTTAGGCTTTTGCAGTGAGGCGATACCCAAACTCTTGTTTGTAGCTATTTTTATTAGATTCAAACTTGATTTGCCTATTCAATTTAAGTTTGACTCGTTTTAAGAATTATTTATTCATTAACATTAATATATATTGTATGTTTGTTCGCATTGATTGTTTATTTAATTTCTGTTCGTTTTAATTTTCATTTATACTCTAATAGCAAAATATTTTTTCTTTTAAGCTTGATTTTTATATTCAATCTAAGCATTACTAGCTTTAAGATCTATTTATTCATTTATATTATTACTTGTTGTATGTTTTTTGCTGTAATTGTTTATTTAATTTCTGTTCGTTTTGGGTTTCATTTATTCTTTAATAGTAGTTTCTGGTCCTTTTGAGTTTGAATTTTAACAGGTATTTGTATCTCCTGAGCTTAAGTTTAAAATGGCCTTCACTTTTCTTTGAAAGACTTATTTTTCGGAATTTTTTTTTATTAATGTTCTAGAAATAACACATTCCCGTTACATCACAAGATAAACCTCTATGGATTCCGACACCTGGAAGGATTCCGAGCTCTTCCGTCTTCTAGTGTCCAGGTGTAACATGGAAAACATAAACACGCAGAGCAGACAATTCTATTTCTAGACACTACTGATTTCAAGGCAAGCGTTCAATTATAGAGATTTCTAGCACTCCTTAACCATTACGAGATAGCCAAACCTCAAAATTAAGGATCCATAATCCCATTTTCGCGTAAGATTTGTCTAGAATTTACTTCCAATGGAACAGTGCATCAAGTGACAGGACCAAACTGTTATTCCTAGTATTTCGTCCTGGTCAATATATTCTAGAAATAACACATTCTCCTGACGTCACAAGACAAACCCCTGTGGATTCCAACCCCTGGCAGGATTCTGAGCTCATGCCGTCTTCTAGTGTCCAGGTGTAAAATTGATGACGCAAAACGTGCAGAGGGGAAAATTCTCTTTCCAGACAGTACTGTTTCCAATACAAGCGTGCAATTAGTGATATTTTTAGCACAAAGTTACCATTAAGAGATATCCAGACCTAAAAATTAAGGATCTATAACCCCATATTTGCGTAAGATTTGTTAAGAATAAACTGTATTTTATTATAGAAATAAAAATTTTAGCGGTTTATTCCTATCGTATAGGTAAGAAAGGAACATTTAATATGTTTTTATTTTCATATAGAAATGACCATCACTTTGCAAAACTTAGTCTTAACTAGTCGAAGAGAGAGTTTATTAATTTTTTTTCCTGAATGGAGTCGGAGTTGGACTCGACATATTGAAAGCAACAGGAATTAGAGTTGAAATCTGTTATAAATTACAAATCTAGTTAAAAGAATCTTTAAAATAGGACTCTTAAGTTGGAGTTTTACGACTGCCACTCCCCCTAGCAATCATTTTCAGACGGACAAGATCGATATTAGAGATAAATGTAAACAATCTCGTGGTATGTTCTAGAGCTATTAATGAAAATGCCTCGTGTCTTTGAGCCAAGACTATGAATATTTTAAATCATCGTGATAATATAAGGCTGCCCCCCACATCCCTAGCAATCATTTCCAGAGGGCATGGTTGATATTAGATGCAAATTCTTACCTCAAAGGTAACAAATAGAAATTTGATACCTTTGAAAGAAATCTTGCTACTATTAAAAAAACATTGTTAGTAATGAATAAAAGGTTTGTTCGTATTAAAAAAAGACTGTACTTCTACGAAAAATTTTGTTAGTATTAAGTAAAACTTTGTTAGTATTAAGAAAAAACTTGTTCTTTCTAAAAAAAACTTGTTACCATTAACAGAAAGACTTGTTACTTCTAAGAGAAATATGCTACCTTTGACAAAAAACTTGCTACTATTTGAAAAAAATTATTCCTATTAAGAAGACCTGTTACTTCCAAGAAAAATTGTTACTATTAAGAAGAAATATGTTACCTTTGTTATTGTTCCTATTGTTCCTATCTAGGGGGGTGGCAATCTTAAAACTCCAATTTCAGAGTCTTGTTTTGAAGGTTCTTTTAACTTGATTTGTAATTTATAACCGATTTCAACTCTAATTCCTGGCCATTTCAATATGCCGAGTCCAACTCCGACTCCATTCAGCAAAAAATACTAAACTTTCTCTTCGACTAGTTAAGACTAAGTTTTGCAAAGCGATGGTCATTTTTATATGAAAATAAAAATATATTAAATGTTCCTTTACTACCTATACCATAGGACTAGAGCGCTAAAAAGATTATTTCTATAATAAAATACAGTTTTTTCTAAACAAATCTTACGCAAAAATTAAAAATCCTTAATTTTGAGGTCTGGCAACCTCGTAATGGTTACCGAGTGCTAAAAATCCCTCTTATTGCACGCTTGCCTTGGAAACAGTACATTCTGGAAATAGAATTTTCCCCGCTGGACGTTTTGCGTCATCAATGTTACACCTGGACACTAGAAGACGGCATGATCTCGGAATCCTGCCAGGTGTCGGAATTCACAGAGGTGTATCTTGTGACGTCACGAGAATGTGTTATTTCTAGAATATATTGACCAGGACAAAATACTGGGAATAGAAGTTTAGTCCTGTCGCTTGAGGCACTGTTCCATTGGAAGTAAATTGACCTTTTGAGTTCCAGCGAGAACAAAGAACTAAAGAAAAAAAAGAAAGAAAAAAAAGATTAAAAAAAGAAAAAAGAAACGCTTTGATGTTTCGGTAAAAAATAAAATATCAAAAAGTATTATGTGACAGTGATGTGTTTGGTGCCATTACTTAATCTGCGGTATCATTACGCAACATGTACGCTTTCATAAAGTAAGATATGTGCTTTCATTACGTAATATGTGCGCCATCATTACG